>NC_081568.1:5998232-6080124 GCF_022355385.1 Mustela nigripes
ACATTGAGATATCACCTTACACCAGTTAGAATGGCCAAAATTAGCAAGACAGGAAACAACATGTGTTGGAGAGGATGTGGAGAAAGGGGAACCCTCTTACACTGTTGGTGGGAATGCAGGTTGGTGCAGCCTCTTTGGAGAACAGTGTGGAGATTCCTCAAGAAATTAAAAATAGAACTTCCATATGAGATCTGAAAATGGTTCAATGACTCCTTTCTTCTAATGACCTTCTCTGATCTACTGGGAAGTATCTGTCACCAACTATCAGCCACTTTGCCCATGGCCTCAGGCTAAGCACTGCCTTTCCCTACCTTAGGTAGTGGTGCGGACACTCCTAATTGCTAGAGTGTGATAAACATTGCATGGGGTAATGTAGGTGAAGCCACGACAGAAACACCATCCAAGAAAGTTGGACACTTAACTATCATTAGGCTTTTAGAAACTGCCTATATCTGGACACAATCTCTCTGCCGGGACAAAAACATTAAAAACTGGGACACCTGCGTGGCTCAGTCGGTTAAGCGTCTCCTTTGACTCGGGTCATGATCCCAGGGTGTTGGGATCGAGCCCCGCATTGCGCTCCCTGCTCAGTGGGGAGTCTGCTTCTCCCTCTACCTGCCACTCCCTCTGCTTGTGTTTTCTTTCTTTCTGACAGAAAATAAAATCTCTAAAAAAAAAAAATAAATAAAATCTTTATGGTCGAGAAGAGAAATGGTCGAGAAGAAGAGAATGGTCGAGTTTCATTCTTCTACATATAGCTGCCCAGTTTTCCCAGCACCATTTATTGAAGAGACTGTCTTTTTCCCACTGTATATTTTTTCCTGTTTTGTCAAAGATTATTTGACCATAGAGTTAAGGGTCCATATCTGGGCTCTCTACTCTGTTCCACTGGTCTATGTGTCTGTTTTTATGCCAGTACCATGCTGTTTTGGTGATCACAGCTTTGTAGTAAAGCTTGAAATCAGGTAACGTGATGCCCCCCGTTTTATTTTTGTTTTTCAACATTTCCTTAGCGATTCGGGGTCTCTTCTGATACCATACAAATTTTTGGATTATTTGCTCCAGCTCTTTGAAGAATACCAGTGGAATTTTGCCGGAATAGCATTAAAAGTATAGATTGCTCTAGGCAGTATAGACATTTTAACAATGTTTATTCTTCCGATCCAAGAGCATGGAATGGTCTTCCATCTTTTTGTGTCTTCTTCAATTTCTTTCATGAGTGTTCTGTAGTTCCTCGAGTACAGATCCAGGATCTATAATGAACTCCTCAAACTCAACACACACAAAACAGACAATCATATCAAAAAATGGGCAGAAGATATGGACAGACACTTCTCCAATGAAGACATACAAATGGCTATCAGACACATGAAAAAATGTTCATCATCACTAGCCATCAAGGAGATTCAAATTAAAACTACATTGAGATATCACCTTACACCAGTTAGAATGGCCAAAATTAGCAAGACAGGAAACAACATGTGTTGGAGAGGATGTGGAGAAAGGGGAACCCTCTTACACTGTTGGTGGGAATGCAGGTTGGTGCAGCCTCTTTGGAGAACAGTGTGGAGATTCCTCAAGAAATTAAAAATAGAACTTCCCTATGACCCTGCCATTGCACTCCTGGGTATTTACCCCAAAGATACAGATGTCGTGAAAAGAAGGGCCATCTGTACCCCAATGTTTATAGCAGCAATGGCTACGGTCGCCAAACTGTGGAAAGAACCAAGATGCCCTTCAACGGACGAATGGATAAGGAAGATGTGGTCCTTATACACTATGGAGTATTATGCCTCCATCAGAAAGGACGAATACCCAACTTTTGTAGCAACATGGATGGGACTGGAAGAGTTTATGCTGAGTGAAATAAGTCAAGCAGAGAGAGTCAATTATCATATGGTATCACTTATTTGTGGAGCATAACAAATAGCATGGAGGACATGGGGAGATAAAGATGAGAAGGGAGTTGGGGGAAATTGGGAGGGGAGGTGAACCATGAGAGACTATGGACTCTGAAAAACAATTTGAGGGTTTTGAAGGGGTGGGGGGTGGGAGGTCGGAGTACCAGGTGGTGGGTATTATAGAGGGCACGGATTGCATGGAGCACTGGGTGTGGTGCAAAAATAATGAATACTGTTATGCTGAAAATAAAAAATAAAATAAATAAATAAAAATAAAATCTAAGCTACTTTTGGCTTATTTAGTAACCATCAAACAGTATTTTTGGCAACCGAGTTTGGTTAACCCCCTTGTCCAAGGACACACTGCTGGTGTCCAGGGCCAGACTCTGCATCTATAAGGAGTAGCACATGGTCCCACCAACACCCTCCCCAGTTTCCAAGGTTGGGTGAAGTCATGGGAGTGGTGGTCATGAGGTGCCTTCCAGTGTCCAGCTGAAAGAGCCCTGTGTTCCTGAAACAGAAGCTCTTCATCAACCGTGGGGAGGCCAGAGGACAGAGAGTTGGAAGAGGAATGGCCCAAACTGGATGATAAATTTGAGAGCCCTATCACAGTGTTGTTGAGCTAGTGATTCATAATGCCATCCTACAATGTTGCCCATTCCACTCTGCCCAAAATGATACTCAATAGCATACATAACAATGTCATCCAGGAAGCTTTTCAGAAGACAGAGCAACTGGATGAGTGAGCAGCCTGTGGGGCTGAGACAGACAGTTGTGAGCCAGTGACGCATTAAATGGGGGCATATGCCTCAGTGGAATCCCTCCTCTCCGAGCATTCAAGAGAATTAATATCATCAAGATGAACCGAGAATCCCAGCTAAATATTCTACATTAACTCAATTGAGTATTAGAAGACATTAATCCCAGCAGGGAAAAAGTCACCAGTGAGAGGCATTCTTGACTTTATTCTGCTTACGAAGTTTATTTATTTACCCCAGATGGCTTTATCTTTGGTAGAGCTCCAAATTAATAGGGCATTTTAAACATCATTCTTTTAGAAAGTCAAAAGTACAAAGGAGATTTTACACATTTGGCCTCATTCTGTGTTTGATTAAGGATTGATGCTCTCAGTTACTTATCTATAAATGTTCCCTAGGTCAAGATTATCCTGCTAACAGTAAATCAGCTAACGGGATTCCGCTCAGTGGGGCGTACAGCTGTCTGCAGTTATATTTATTGGAATTTGGTCTTCCAGTGTAAAGAGAGGTGGCATTTAGAGCTCTGTTTTCCTTCTAGTGTCTCCATATTTATTTATTTGCTTTTCAAGATTGTTCCCAATAGGAATGGGACCTTCCTGAGCCTGCAGTGGGATAAAAGGTAGTGTCCCCATTCACAGAGTCCTGAGTGAATAAAATCAGAAAAGGCATTCCAAGAAGAATCCCAGCTCGGAAATCCTGAGCCCCAGTTTCCTGTGGTGGTTAGACCTAGGGGCATAGCTCATGGCAGCTGGATTCATGAGAGGGTGGTAGACAAAGTGGTTGCTGGTGAAGGGCACTTGGGTTTTCACCACTTTCCCTCTTCTGTGCTCTCCCTGCCCTGAGATGGGGGTAGTACTCAGGGCCAGAACTTTGCACTGGGTCATGGGTATATAGGCATAATTTGACTCCTTCTTGAGATTCCATCTTGTGGGATGGAGATTAGTCTCTGCCCTGAATGATTGACTGGTGGCCAGGCTAAAGGGAAAGGGTTGGGGAGGCAGCTCCCTCTGCCCACACCAACTTGTGCCTGGGTGAATGGTCCAGTCCGGTTTCTCAGAGCGTAGAACTGGCGCTTGGCAGTTTGCCTTAATGGTCTAACTCGTGCCTCCTCACCAGATCTGTCTTGACCTACAAATCTGGATCTTCTTCCACTTACCGTAGAGAGAAGACAACAGTGTCCCATCCCTCCGACCTCAGCATCCTGTGCTTCTCTGCTCCACCCACAGAGCATTCGCTCACATAGGAAGTGGACCTGGACAAAGGTGAACTCAAGTGTCCCCCACCTCGACACCTCGAAACTGCTTCTGGGGTCAAGGAGCCTAAAAATCCTACGGTATGATCACAAGGTTAAAACAAATTTCTAAGGATATTCTCAGCAATCATGCCTTTACAAAGTCTATAATACACTTTGAACAAATTAAATCTTCCCGACCATTAATTTTTAAAAGGCCCAAGAGATCAGGTTTATGTGTCTGTTTTGGTTTTATTTTTCTCTGCACTATCTCAAGTCTCCACTTCATCTAAGTAGAATCCAAAAGAAGAAAATGAACAGAAAGCCAAACAATGTTCCTTAGAATCTTCCAGAGACGTGAGGCTGAAATTCTATGTTCTATTAACTTTGTTTGAATGGATTTGGGATTTATTCTTTTTCATAGAAAAGAAGTAAAAGTGAAATCTGATATTATGTCAAAAATACATTGCTCTTTCTGCCCTTTTTATGTCTTTGTGATGATCAGATTTTTCTGATCTTTTCAGCAGCGCTCTTAATATATTACAGAATAAATTCAGAAATGCAAAGTTTAAATTTAATAGTTGACACCAGGAAAGCTAAGCCTTCATAGTACAGGTTACATTAAGCTGACCTGCTTCAAACCTTGCCTGGAGTGGCCGGTATCATATTTATCGGTTATAATCCACGAGTTCAGAAATTGCTCTGCTTGTATTACTTTTCTTTCTATTTGTTACAACAGGTCTAATATAGCAAGTTTGAGAAACGATGTTGGATCTTGACATTTTTAATATCCCTGGGGTACTTCTCTAAAATGCATCTGAATTCAGATTTAATTAATTATGTGAATAACATAAATGTGAAAATAATTTCCTGCTCTTGATATATTAAGCTCAATAGAAAAATCTCAGCAAGAGAAATGAAGTGAAATTAGGTCCACATTATTATTTTAGAAAGGCTCATTTACTTTGATCCTTTTTAGCTCAATCACCAGAACTGAGCTGATAGTCACTGAATTGATACGGCTTTACTCATGCACAGAGGAAATGCTTTCTCGGGTAAATTTCCCTTTAACTAAGAAAAACCTTTATAATGATTACATTACTGGCTAATTTAATTTTTACTTATAATTGTAGGTAGAATATATATATATAATGTATATAATATATAATGCATATATGATATTGTTATTATAATGTATGTTTATAATTTTAAGAAAATTCTATATATAATAATGATTTAGTCTATCTATAGCTATAATTAGTATATAATATATGATCTTATTAAGTAAACGTAAATCACTAGCAATCTGATGTTCTAAAGATAATTTTAACTAAACAAGTAATTTTAAATGCACAAATACTTATATTTTTATTTTATTTTTAAAAAGACTTTATTTATTTATTTTTGTGAGAGAGAGAACATGAGCAGAGGGAAGGGTCAGAAGAAGCAGATTCCTTGCTAAGCAGGGAGCCTGATGTGGAACTTGATCCCAGGACCCTGGGATCATGACCTGAGCCAAAGGCAGACACTTAACCGACTGAGCCACCCAGAAGCCCCAAATCCACAAATATGTTTATATCATTAGGTGACTATAAGAGAGAGAATTTAAGTAGAATATACTTCTATAAAACTTTAACAGTTGCTAGGTAGCAAATTATAAGATATAAATGAATATAAAAATAAGTCAGCTACATATTATTAATGGACAAAATAAAAATAAATATTAAATAAATTATGATAGCCTATATTTTTTGTACTGCCATGGAAAGATCTTTGAAAGAATAAAAACTAGATATATTAAAACTCATAAAATTATGTTTAAGTTTACATATTTCACTATACTCATAGCTAATTTATTACAACCTTATATTCCTAGCTTTAATGACAGCAAACTCATCAATAATATTTTTAAAATTTATTTTTGCTTATCTCCCTTTTGATCGAAAGAATTGGTACATTTGACAGTATCTCTTGAATAGATAATGAACTTGAATGAATTTAAAATAACTTCAGCTTGCGGCGCCTGGGTGGCTGATTGGGTTATGGTCTTCAGCTCTGGTCATGGTCTTAGGGTCCTAGGATTGAGCCCCACATCAGGTTCTGTTCAGCAGGGAGCCTGCTTCCCCCTCTCTGCCTGCCTCTCTGCCTACTTGTGATCTCTCTCTCTCTGTCAAATAAATAAATAAAAATCTTTAAAAAAAACAAAATAAAATAACTTCAGCTTACTGAAACTTTTTTATTGGACATCAATGTACTCTTAAAAAAAAATTCTCAAGTCTACTTCCAAATTTGATTAAGATTGTACTTACCAAGATTTGTGCATCGGGTTTAGAAGATCCAAACCTGACATTGATAAAAAGAATAAAAAATCAAAATAATATAAAACATTTATACAGTAAAGTAATAAATACTTTTAATGGCAGTTAGGATAAACAACTTAAATGTAATATATTTTATAACTAGAAGTGCTAATGTGGGTGATTGTGACTTATTCCATATCCTACCAAAAGTTCTAAGGATGTCGTCCTATTTGCTTGGACTTTTGTTTGTGATCTTGGCTGCCCGCAATACCATGTACCAGACATAGCTATAAATCTTATGACCCTGACCTGTGAAATATTTGGTGGACTGGGAAGCTATATATGTATCTATGGAAGCTGAAACTCTTGTAGCATTGCCAGGTTTAGCAAATAAAAACACAGAATACTCTGTTAAATTTCAATTTCAGATAAACAATAACTTTTTAGTATAGGTATGTCCTATAAAGTATTAAGGACATACTAATACCAAAAGAAAATTGGTTGTTTCTATGAAATTTAACTGGGCATCCTCTCTTTTCTCTGGCAATCGTGGGGTCTAGATGAAGTACTTTCAAAACTTGTGTGTGTTGGCTGTCATTAGTCCAGGTAATGAAGTCCCACAAGAAAGAGATGACCTCACAAAGAGGCTCGCTGGTTTGCAAGTTAACTGAGAGGGAGTATGGAGAGCATGCTATTTGCAGGGTTGGAAAATGGAAATGGCCACTGAAATAGTCTTGAAGGAAAAAAGAAAATGAAGCCTGTCCAACATCCCTTTCTTAAAGACTAATTAGATGAATACAGCTTCTAGGAAATCCTTTCATTTGTACCAAATGGTGCCTGGGAAAGAAAAAGGTAAGCCGTGCTGTGACGATAAGCCAGCATAATATCCTTTCTCATTGTTGAGAGGCATTTCAAAGCAAACGAAGGAGTTTGTCAAATTCTTCTAAAATATTATTTACATCTGACACTGCTTAAGGCCCAGCATTTAGTAATCAATCTCACGTGTTAATAACTAAGTATGACGTGGAGGAGTGGCTTACACATGAACGGGACTTACAGAGTCAGCTCCTCAAATACTTGAAAACTCAGTGTATTAGGAATGGATAGGATGTAGATAGCTATCCATGAAGACAGTTATTATGAAGGGTCGCCTCACATGATTACGGAGTGTTAAGAAGTCCTATGATCCGGTATTAGCAAGGTGGAGACCCAGGAAAGCCAGTGGTTTCATTCCAGTCCACATCTGAAGGCTTGGGAAGCAGGGGGATCAAGGTAAGCTGTAGTTTGAGTCTGAAAGCTCTGGAACCAGAAGCTGGGGTGTCTGAGGGCAAGAGAAGATAGCCCCCTCTACTCAAACCTTCCTCCATCTTTTTGTTCTCTTAGTCCCCCAAAGGTTTGGAAGATGCCTGCCCACACTGGCAAGGACAATCTCCTTTATTCACTCTACAAATTCAAATGTTAATTTATTCTGGAAATACCTTCACAGGCACAGCCAGAAATAATGTCTTACCAGTTTTCTGGGCACTCCTTCACCCCTTAGGTTAGTCGAACAGACACATCAAATTCACCTTCACACTCAGATGTGGTCATCCGTTCTGAGGAATGTTCTCAGAACTTGCATGGACTACGTGAACAATAATGCTATGTGAATTAAATTATTTTATACAAATTTGTGAGAATAACGTACAATACTCAGTTCACTCCTTACTTTGGCCATGCTTCCTCTTTTATGATTTCTCTCTGCTTTTAGTGCCGACAGTGTTTGTTGACAGTCTCAGCCGCACTGGAATATACATGGATTCCAAGACCCCAGTTCACATACACCCACCTCTTTAAATTTGCTCGCTTCAGCTTCCCTGTGTCACCAAGGGAAGTTTCAGTTTGAGTCCATGCTCTCGGACTCACACGTTGTTCAGCCTAAAGCAGGATCAGGAAATATACATTACATCAGCAAATGAGAGTATTTTTTTTTTTCCCCTAAAAGAATAACTACTGGCTCTCCAAAGTCTGTGTAATTTATTGTGGTCCTCCCAGGCTGGCTCTGACCTGATTTTCTTGAGAAATCATTCAGAAATCTTTGCTATCCTTAGAAATCTTAATATCCAGTGATTTTTAAATTCATTTTGACTCTGGAATACGTGAATAACTGAAGTGAACTCTCTGATTTTGCACTGGTCTTTGATTTTAATTGAACTGCTGCTAATTATGAGTATTAATGAAGACCCATAACAGTCACAATAAAAGCAAACACAAGGCTTACCTCATCCGACCTTAATAATGCAAAGTGACAGTTTGGGTGCCTGGGTGGCTCTGTTGTTGAGCGTCTGCCTTTGGCTCAGGTCAGGATCCTGGGTCCTGGGGTCCAGCCCCCCTTCTGGTTCCCTGCAGAGGAAGCCTGCCTCTCGCTCTCCCACTCCCCCTGCTTGTGTTCCCTCCCTCGCTGTGTCTCTCTCTGTCAAATAAATAAATAAAATCATTTAAAAAAGAAAAGAAAAGAGAAGAAAATGATAGTTTTCTTAAAAGTAGGAAAGCCCAAAGATAACTAGACCTTTTAGTAATTTACCTGTGAAAGAGGTCCAGTGGGAGATATGGTTAAGGAAATGCCTGGTAAAAGCAGAGTGTAACTGGGTGAAAAGAAATAATGGAATAATGCTTCTGTTCCAGTCCAGTGCGGGTGAGCAGGGGGCCTCCCTGGGGGAGGCAGCACATTTATCCTTGGAGCTGCTGCTGTCAGACCTACATTATCCTCTGGATTCTCATTTTGAGATTTTAGGGGAAGACGGGGAACAGTGAGTCAGGATGGCTACACAGTTTTTACCTTCTACATTATTTCCTGGCTCTATAACCACATAATCTGTCACTGAATGTCAAATCTCCAAGTTCAGAGAGGTCTAAATGATATAGCAAAAATTCAAATTTCCAACTGATTTGAACAAAATCTCAGAAAGTGACCACAATGCATTACTTCTACCATTGCCGCTGGGAATGTTTCCAGCCGAGGTACCATTTCATCAGTGCCCTCGTGATTTTTTTTATTCTAGTTGCCATACCTATGGCCATCCATTTCTAATAAAGACACCATTCACTGACATGTGACAAAACAAAGAATAAATTCCAGGTTTAGATGAATGTCAATTTTAAACTATCTCACACAGACATTGTCTTTAGTCTCTGGAGGCTGATGTAGAAAATTAATGTGTGGTTTTGAATTAATCCTACACCTTGTTTTGCCACGTACCGGCCATTTTCTGTGTTGACAAATAAAACCGGAAAATGCAAGTAGGCCATCAAAGTAATCCTACACGCTTCACCTGCCTCTCATTCTTTCCTGTCCTTGTTTCTTCTCCGTTTCTCTTCATCAGGTTTTGCTTTACCTGAAAAGATGGAGAGTGAAAACCATATGTCTTGTCTTTTCCTTTGAAATAAACAAGAATTCTAATGAGCAATTGTTCACGGTCATAGCCTTAAAATTTTCCTTTCTCATTAAAATAAAATGAATTAAATCTCATCGATGCAGACCAAGGTCTATATGCACATTCTTTTTACTGTTTTTATCATCATGTAATATTATTAAACATCGTTCTTTATTTTTGCACACAACTTAAAATACTGTCAGAAAGGTTTAATGAAACTCTCTTTCTGTCTGCATTTGAGGACTACAATGAGTTGTTTCCCAAAACTGGCAAGATGGCAAAAATGGTCTGTGGGTGAAACCATGAAAAGGTTAGAAGAAAGATTTGCAAAGGGGGTGAAAGCAAAGATTTGCAAAATCATCTTGCAGAGGTAACCATCCTGCAGGGGTAACTAGTAGAGAAGGCTCTGACATCACTGACCGAAAGTACCAAGGTATCTAAATACAAAATGTGTCCATTAGAAAGGAGTTCTCTAAGAGGATGCATGGCCTGTTGCAAACTTCCTGGTTGGCATCCTTCTGGGCTGCTCTTGGTAACTTGCAAGGGTCAAGTATTTCAGAATTTGGTGCTGATATACTTCCTCATCCAGCCCTGTCAGGCATTTTCACTCTCCACTCTTCACCTGCATCGAGACAAAGTCTACACACAAGGGCCAATGGACAATGACAGTATCATTTAATTAATAACGGGGCAGCAAAGAACCCAATTCAGAACTTTGGCTTAACCTCAGCGATGGGCTAGAAGATTCTTCATCACCTGCCCCACACCCGACTGATGGAAATGTACCAAATCCTCGTTGGTCAATGGGCAAGTTGATGTTCCCAGGGGTTTCTTGTTTTCTTTACGCTCCAAAGAGACCAAAGTGTATGGGTCCTGGCTGTATTGCCTTCAATGCTCAGTAATGACTCCCACTGAACCCTCTTACACTCTTGGTGGGAATGCAAGTTGGTGCAGCCACTTTAGAGAACAGTGTGCAGATTCCTCAAGAAATTAAAAATAGAACTTCCCTATGACCCTGCCATTGCACTCCGGGGTATTTACCCCAAAGATACAGATGTCATGAAAAGAAGGGCCATCTGTACCCCAATGTTTATAGCAACAATGGCCATGGTTGCCAAATGGTGGAAAGAACCAAGATGCCCTTCAACGGACGAATGGATAAGGAAGATGTGGTCCATATACACTATGGAGTATTATGCCTCCATCAGAAAGGATGAATACCCAACTTTTGTAGCAACATGGACAGGACTGGAAGAGATGATGCTGAGTGAAATAAGTCAAGCAGAGAAAGTCAATTATCATATGGTTTCACTTATTTGTGGAGCATAACAAATAGCATGGAGGACAAGGGGAGATAGAGAGAAGAAGGGAGTTGAGGGAAATTGGAAGGGGAGGTGAACCATGAGAGACTATGGACTCTGAAAAACAATCTGAGGGGTCTCAAGGGGTGGGGGGTGGGAGGTTGGGGGAACCAGGTGGTGGGTATTAGAGAGGGTACGTATTACATGGAGCACTGGGTGTGGTGCAAAAACAATGAATACTGTTACACTGAAAATAAATTAAATAAATTTAAAAAAAAGAAATTGTATCTCAGCAAAAATCTTGGCATTGATTTAATTGGGTTATAGATAATATATTAGGATAAAAATGCAAGCGTGAGATGATATGCCATCCATTTTTATAAAAATATTATCTATGACACAACCATAATCAATCATGCATAACTACTATACACATAGAAACAATTCTGATGAATAAGAATAAAAACTAAGCTGTTGGGATTTGTTTCCTAAGGGGAGAAAATATGTTATGGGACACTCTCTGTCTGCTGTAGTCCTCACTGTATTGTTTGGTTACTTTAAGATTTGTGTCTATTAACTTAAGAAAAGATACATAACGAATAGCAACATAGATCTATAATTTCAAAAAATTCATTGAATCTGTTAAAAGATTGAAAAATACTCTCTCTGTTGGATATGTCTATGGCTTGGCGGTGAGAGTTTCACAGGCGTACACATGTCCTGAGCTCACTGAGGAAGAAAGGGAGGAAAGAGAGCAGACAGGAAGGGAGGAGTCGGGGGTGGGGGAGGAAGGAAGAACGGAAGTGTGTCCAGCTTTACACCTGTCAATCATACTTCAGTAAAGTGGTTTTAAACATGCTCTCATTCTCTTATCCTATGACGAAGGTAGACATTTATTATACATATCCATTCACTTATTCAGTAAAGAACTTTTGTCCTCTAGGGCCTTGGTAATGTAGAGACAGACTATAATGATTATGAAATATCTCTTCAAACCTTGGTGAATTGTCCTAGTCCTGGGAAATGGACCATAAAGTTGAGATACAGATGGACTTCATATTTCCAAATTATGTCTGTGTTCTAAGGACAATATGGCACTGAAAAGTCAATAATACAAAACTCAGACAAAGAAAAATTCTAGGACTTTGCATGACTGGTTTCCAGAGTGAATACATAGGAATTAATTTAAAATAAAGTGCTCTAAGACCTTTACCACTTTTTCAGTACTATATTAATATCACAATATTTTAGTTGCCCTCTCTCTTCCCTACCCCTTCCTTCCTCCTTCCCTCGCTTCTTTCCTTTTTTCCTGCCTTCCTTCCTTTTTCCTTGTTTTACATTTCTGAAATATATCCTTCTTTTCTACCATATTTCCTGAGGCTCTAGCAGTGACACTAATGAATATTTTTCTTACTTTTTATGGGGATTTCATTTTTGCAATAGCGTGTGAATGTGATATTTTTTCTTTAAATTGTGAACAGGTTGCTGAGCTGTCCTGTGATAAATGGTCTTAAGTGCAGCAATTAAACCTTGAAATAGCCTGCTGCATTTTGCGACTGCTGACTCTCCAGCCCCAACTGAGCATATAATGTCCTCTGACATTGGGGTGAGTCCTCTCACTTCAATCTGTCAATTTCTTAGCATTCTTCCCTTTACCTGTGCAGTAATGGCCCTAATAGAGCCAGTTCTAACAGCAGCACATTTGAATTTTATGAAACATACTAAAAAGGATAACAAAGGATGTAAAGAAAAATTATTGTACAGAGTTGTTGAACACAACCGAAGAAACATTAGTGGGAAATTTGAGTGACATTCTAAATTTCTTTCATATCCCTAAAAAGATAATATGATCTCTTATATGGAATTTGTTTGCATGAGAGATGAAGCTTATATTTTAAGGTCAAGCAAATGTTAATTTAAGGATATCATGCTCTTATTAGAGACACTCTATTGAGAATGTAGATCTACTTTGTTAAAGGTAGTATTATCTTAAATACTTAAACCACTTTCAAAATGGAAATAAAAGAAATTGGGGGAATTAAAAATAAAAAGAATGTTTATGATCAAGCTCTCCATCAGGAGACAAGATGAAAGGATTCGTTATGCTAGAAAAGGAAAAGATTTGAGAATTTTATGAAGCAATATAAAAGGTTGATAGGAATTACTCTTTCTATTCAAATATCTTTATGTTCTGGCTGAAAGCCAACTGATTATCAAGCTGAGTAGTATTCAAGTCCCTCTAATATGTATTTAAATATTAATTGTGATTTTAAAGAAATATTGAGTCATTAAATCAACATCAATGACGTTTGCAATGATGGGAAATAAGGTACATAAATCAAAGAATGTGGACAGCAAACAGATTTTCTAGATATATTTTGATAGTTTTTGTCTTTCACTCTTGGACTTGGCTGGTTTGCAGGCCATCCAGGTTAGTCAAGCAAATAGCCGGTTTTTCTTGTTTAGTAACAACCAATTTTGGATTAGGGTCATGTTTACCTTTTTAACTTAAGGAAGCACCAATTCCATTTATCTAATAAATCCTTTGTCCTTGTTTTCAAATTTATATATCAACTTCACATGGTGTTGTCAGGGGAAGCAGTAAATGATGTTTGATCTTAGATCTTAGTAACATCAGAGAAATATTTCAGGTTAAATGGTATTTTATTTTATTTATTTCACAGAGAGACACAGTGAGAAAGGGAACACAAGCAGGGGGAGTGGGAGAGGGAGAAGCAGGGTTCCTACCAAGCAAGGAGCCAGATGCAGCCGATCCCAGGACACTGGGATCATGATCTGAGCCAAAGGCCAATGCTTAATGACTGAGCCACCCAGGCGCCCCAATATTTCAGCTTTAAATAAAGATCACTAAGATTGTGAGTTTACCATTACAGGTTAGATGTTTTGTTAACTATAAGATCTCATTTAATATAAAAAACACACTTTAATACAGTTTAATTTTAAGCATAACATGAAAAATTTTTGTCAATTTTCACTAAATATAAAGTTTTAGGAGCTCAATTTGAGCATTAAGTTAGTTGAGTCTGTGAGCATCTCTGAATTGGAAATATTTTCAGGATTCTATATGAGGCTCTGTTATTCAGCTCTGTTTCCATACAGAAAATTAATATTGAAATATAGTACTTGGTAGACTTACTCTAATTGCATAGGTCATGATTTTTTTTTTTTTTTTTTTTTTTTTTTTTTTTTTAGTGAAAATAACTAAAATATATTGGATTGAACCTAGGAAAATCTCAGAAAATGAGATATACCTCATATAACACTGCAGTAATATTCAATTTAAATTATAAAACCTGAGAATTCTAATTTAATGAAAATTCTCACCCAAGTAGAACAGGAAAACTTACCCTTACCCTACCTTCCCCAAAGACTTGTTCTCACCAGCTACTTTTTAAACCACAACTTCCAAAAGACCAGAGTGTGATTTTCTAAGCTTTCCAAGTAAATTCTCACATCTCTAACAGGAATGATGAAAATTAAATCATTCTAATAAATAAATCATTCTAATCAATTTTGTGGAGTGTGTCCTACATAAATAAATGTTGTTCAACATACAGTAAATTTCCCCTTACTACCTAATGTGAAGAAATTCTTCAAAACTCAATGGGTGCATTGAGTGAGATGAACACTGTGGGTTCAGTGGCTTGTTCCAAGGTGTAGATACAGACAGGATAATCACTTCTGAAAATTTTGTTATAGCCCTTTTCATACTGGTCTGATAATTATTCTCACTGGAGTCTATGTTCTTGAGATGTTTTGGAAAAGTTGCATAAGTTAAAGTGTTTAAATACCAATGGCTATAGTTTGCCCAAGTAATTAAAGTCAGCTAAAGAAATCAGACCAAAAGGTTTAATTTAGAATACCTATCCAAGTTTTCAAAACCAAGGTTTCATGGGGGTGGCTGGAGAACAATATTTTGTTCATGTAGATGATGGTAAAAATAATTTGGCATTTCCTGGGTAACTATTTTACTCCAAGCCCTAGGACTCATGATGTACAAACATTGTCGCATTGAATTCTCACTTTAACTCTTGTGGTGAAGTTATTTCCACACTGAAACCTGGAAAGCTGTCACACTAGTTGAGAGGCCCAGGATTGTCCAACCTTATGGTCTGTAGTATCCACCCTGAGAGGGTGATGATTTCCCAAGCTTTTCAAGTGCAGTCGCGTGTGTCTACCAGGAATGATGAAAATAGATCATTCTGATCATTTTGTGAAACTTGTTTCTGAGCTTGTGGCTCACCTTCCAACAGATGAGCTGGGCTGAATGTTTTCACAAATGACTAATCTGAAAGCCAAAGTTGTGGACCCTCAGATTTGGCACTGGTTCAATGCACAACGATTTTACTCATTAATTTTTTATGGGAAAAAGTGCTCTTCTTTTCACTCCTTCCTGTATTAGATCAAACTAAGAAAACATGCATCTTTTTCCAAAGAAATACCCTCTTTTTTTTTTTTTAATATTTTATTTATTTATGTGAGAGAGAGAAAAAGAGAGCACAAAGGAAGAGTGAGAGGGAGAAGCAGACTCTCCACTGAGCAGGGAGTCTGCTGTGGGGCTCGATCCCAGGACCCCAGTATCATGACCCAAGCTAAAGGCTGACACTTAACTGACTGAGACATCCAGGTGCCCCCAAGGAAAATATACTCTTAAGTGTAACTCTGGTGATTTCTATTAAAAGCATACAAAAATAATCACGAAATATTTGAAGCCACTTGAACTTCAGTAATAGGGAACTGGTGGACTAAAATATGGTTCATCCACAGAAGAAAGTACTATGTTACCAGAGAAATAGATAAGGAATAACATTTATGTAATACTGTGGAATAATTTCCAGGTTGAATGATAAATGAGTATACAGTTTGCCTCTGTTCTTCCAAGAAAACATACCTATCTATCTACAAGCACATATACCCCCCACCTGCACACACAAATATATTTTGTATGTATTCACACACTGTACAAATGATACACACCTACATGCACAAACATAGATTTAGACACGGACATTCATGTTTTATATGTTAGAAAAAAACAAAGGAAGTATATATGGTAAAATTTAAAAGAGAATTGTTATCACTACGGAAGATACAGGGTAGAGGGGACAGAGACCAAGATAGAACTCATTTTGTGTATTTAATTGTGAAACCAAATGAATATTTAACACAATTATAAAACAAAACCCAAACAAGTAGCAATCAGCAATTGAAAGCAACATGAAAATGAAGACAATGGACATAATTATGTGTTGAATGGTAACATAATCATAGGGAGAAGCTCTTCTAAGTAACTTCAAAGTAGTAATTTGACCTGATTTGGATTGGTCTTCAAGTGAGAACAAGCGAAGTAAAAGAGAAGATACCTTTGTAATAAAGGGAGACAGGTGAGTGGGAGAATGGCCAGAGCAATCTGCAGAGTCAGGGGGGAGACGTATAGCCTCAATATATATACATATCCACACACACATACACATAGACACCCATGTATTAACACATGTATACATATAAACACACATACATATGTATCCTATATATAACACATTTACCTATGTACACACAGAGACATACATATATGTATAGTGCAGATTGCACTAGAGCAAGCATGTGATTTTATGATAACGACTGGGTCACGAACAGTTTGACCTGCGGCAAGTAATTTAATCTCTATTGTTTTCAGCTGTGAAATGGGATAAAATCTTGCTCACAAATTTGTAAACAAGATGAAATTACAAAAGGTACTATCTCCTACTAAGGAGAGAGGCAGGCGCCTGGCTGACAGCAGTCTGTTTAAAAACAGAAATTCTCATTCCATCCCTTTTTCCTTCAATCCACAAGCCAACACACAACGGCCTCGCCTCTCTCCAGTGTGTGTCAGTGTGTGAGAACCACATACACAGCCCATCTAGGCTCCGTTAGGTCTGAGGAAGATCATGGTCTTCTGGGACCATACCACATCAGTGAACATTAATTTGTTACCAGAACCAGTTAGTGGCCCTTCTAGGATTTGTATTTCAGGTAAAGCTCACCTTTCCTGGTCAGCATATATGGTTTAGATTTTACCTATCTTGCCACCTTCCAGTGACATTCGATTATTATATCTGATTTAATCCTTCAAAAGCTGATAAAAGGCATTACTAAATCCATTACAGAGTTGGACAAATAACGTTTAGATGGTAAATGCTTTGATCAAAATCCAGTCTTCTGATCCTGGTCCTATTTCCTGGGTCCATGTTTCCCAGGTGAGGCTGATTTGCCGAGGGATATGGGGTTGGTTGGGCTGAGCAGACACTGGAGCTTCTTTCTCCTCCTCAGTGGTCCAGGGGCTGTGTCCCTCTCACGCAGAGCTAGATATTTGCCTGCTGTAGAATTCTATGTTTGAATATATTTCCCTAAATTCAGTGTTTCACTACATCAATGTATTAGGTATCTTAAATTGCTCTATTTTTTTTCTCTTTTAAATTGCTTTTTATTATTTTAAACCTCTTTTGTTGTCTTTTATTGCATTTAATTTTATAAAAAGATCATTTTTTTTAAGAACCGAGGAAAGTATAAACCTCAAAAACAAGCCCAAGATATTCCTTTTCATATCTTTTACTTGTGATTTTGAAATGAGTAGAAATCTTGAGATAAAAATGTTGCAATTGAAGAAAAACAGCAATATAGTATCTTTATATTGTGCGTATATAGATTATATATTTTTGTGATGTTCTTTTCCATCTTTTCTATGGGTGAGAGTTTATACTGTCAAACTCTTTATGAGAATTTGGATTTAAATTAATTTCAACCACTGGAGAACAGGGAATATTGGTTAACACCATGGCACTAATAAAAACATAGTTACCATGGATTTATGGTAGTTAATTATAACCCATCTCATTTTTATCGTTCCTTAGGAGTAATGCAGCAAATACATTAGTGTATAGTACCTGACTTGTAACTCTGGGAACACCTGGAGCCCATACAATGGAGCATCTGGGAGGTCATGCAGGCCACCACAGGCAAGAGCCATGACCAAGCACGATCCTGGCCCAGGTGGGACCCAGACATGCCAAAGCCAAGGACAGACTCTCTTTGCAGATGGGCCAGCTGGCTGGGGCCCCGGGGGACTTCAGAGTGCAAATGTCAACCCAGCCCTGAGTTAAAGAAGTTTAGATGTGATGATAGATATTCCTGTAGGACGCTATTGAAGTCAGAGTGCCCAGAAAAGTTAGTGGATTGGTTTTAGTTTATTATTCAATAGCATTTTGTTTTCCTATTGTCGGGTGGAAATAGAACCTTGTCAGAGAAAAGTATGTGCAGTTATCCTGATACAGTGAAACTCATGATTGAAAATATATGAGCATGATCTATTACATTGTGCCTGGGACTCACGTAACATGGAAAGAAGGCATGCATTTAAACACATATCTCACACTTAAAAAAAAATTATCCAGAGGCTGTTCGTCTTTCTATATGAGGGCATTCTATAAATTCTCATTCCCACTTTCCCATGTTCTCATACCTTATGTTGTGCTGAATGTCACAGATGAGCCTGTGGTTCAGTGCCATGCCGCTGAGACTTACAAGTAAGGGGTCTTCAAAGCTTGTCAGAAATCAAAGTGAGAGCAGACAGCATAGTTTAATTCATACTTAATACCCTTTCTCATTGTTCATTTTCACTTTGATTAGTTGTCTTCCAACATTACAGGGAAGACGTGTTCTTTACATTTTAGGGAATTTGGGTGATTGCAAAAAGATTTTCTAGGTGCATGACAGATTGTCAAAATTCTACCATATGGAATGATATAGCAAAACACAAGCCACACCGTTTTTGAGAAACCCTCGAGTTCCCTCAACTCAAATAATTTTCATTCAAGTGATTCCATGCCTTCCTGTCAAGACAAGAATAGTATCTCTGATTTCCATAAACATAACTTTTATATTGTGGCTCTTAAAAGCTTAACAATAATACCTGACAACAGATAGAAAATATGTAGGAGTTATGAATGGTCTAGCTCATCCTTGGTCCTCTCTGTGGTGGGGGACAATAGATTTTCCCTAGCCTCTATGTTGGGATTTCTTGGCACTGTGCTTGTTTCTGGAGAAGGTGAGGCTAGCGTTGTTCATCATACGTCAGGAGATACTGATGTAGTGAACATGGGGTAGGTACTGTGATGCTGATGTTTTATCAGCTTTCCAGGAGATAAAGGAATACTTCCGATCTCAAATTCCATGAGAAGTCCAAAGCGTTCCCCATTTCATCAGATACCCAGAGACCTGCCCCCCCCCGCAAACTCATTGCCCCATGGTTTGGGGTTTTGCTTTTGCAGCTCTGTGGTCTCCATTATCTGATGCCAACGTCACCATTTAACCTGGAAACTCTGATGCTGATACAGTCAAAAGCTGTTCTGTTCTGTCCTTTATCATGCCTTCCAAACTTATGCCTTTTAATATGACAAACAAATGTCATGTGTTTCAGAAATCTGTCACTAATGCAGACTGTCCAACTGTGGCTTTATTGCTTTTTATATTACTCTAGAGAAGTTTAAAGAAAGATATGGAAAGAAATAATAAAGAGCTCATAAATATAGTTGTCTCAATAAAATATTATTTCTCTAAAAATAGGCCTTTTTGGGACTATGAATTTCATATAAAATGTCTACTTTATTAAAATATGTATAATTTTAAAATAATCTACCTTAGATACTGTATGTGTTTTGGCTTTCAATTTTCTTTTAAATAAATATTCTCTTTTAGCAAATTCAATAAAATGGAAATTCTGTGTGATTCCAGTGTCTGAGCAACATATTTCTGTAGAAACCCAATTCCACGCAAAAAAATTTCTCTGGATTGTATACTTTATTCACGTTAGAAATCTAAGGGCAAGTACGAGTTTGAACATGAATTAACAAAAAGAAAAGCACATATCCACACTTAATTGACTTTTTGTTTGTCTTTAACCAGCTAGCTCATAACAGTGTCTAAGAAACTGTAAAATTAGCACAAAACAAAATTCCCTCCAGGATTAGAGGCAACAAACAGGTACAAGACACCACATATTTCATATATTATGAAAGCCAATTTTTTATGCAGGCACAGTGCAAGTTCAGCAGAGAAGTAAGGGTAGGAACTAGTGCGCTGTGAGGTGCACTGGGGAGCCCCTGGCATGGGGTCTGTGCTGGGCAGACTGTGGGGGTGAAGTGTACTGGGGGGCCCAGGAAACAGGGAACTGAGTAGCCTGTGCCACCTGCCCACCCCCTGGGGTCCGTGTGGGTAAGGTGGGAATGAACACAGAGCCTCATTTCAGAAGTTGTTGAATTCCAAGCTTAGGAATTTGAAATCAATGTGTAGGTCTGGGGGAAATTATTAAATATTTGGTGGGGGGAAGGGATGACATCAAAGCGACGCCCCAGATCTGCCAGCCAGAGCTTGGAGAGCAGGAGAAAAAGCAGGCGGGAGGGAGGGCAGGGGAATTGAGGTGTACGGGCCAGTCCATGAAGATGGGGATCATCTCCCAATTTTTCTGTACATTTATTCTCAACCCATCCTTGTCAGGGTCATTCTTTGTACTCGGTTCATAGTGTCCATACAAGAGTAGCGTCTGTCCATAATTTATAGGCAAATCAATTTAGATGCCTAGCGACGGATACCCAATCACTTTTTCCTATTGGGGATTATGATTGGAAGGCGCAGGTGAGGTTGGTGAGGGAATGAAGGAGAGGACAGGGCACAGGCAGGAAACTTTCTCCAGGTGGAGGGAGCGAGCTGCCTACAGTCAGCAGTGAGGGCCCAAGTGTGGAGGGACATGAGCTCAGGGAAGCCCAGAACTGGGAGCTTCTTGACGTTCAGGCTGTCAGGACTCCTTGAGCATCACAGAATGAGATCCTTCTAAATTCTTCTTGTACAAGTTGTTACAAAGCTTTGCATGAATGAATTTCCAAATGGACACACGTCTCTTGGCACAAGACAGGGACACATTAATTACCTTTATTTAATATCCCACACTGAATTTAAGTTTTTGTGTTTTTTCTTTCTTTCTTTCTTCTTCTTCTTCTTCTTTTTTTTTTTTTTTTTTTTTTTTTGGTACATTCCAAAACTTAGTCAGAGACTAAGAGTCTAGGAAAATTTACTTCCTCTAAACTTGGTCCATCCCGGAAAACAAATAACAAAGGTAGTTAAAAGACAGCCAGTTCTTCATGGTAAGAAGGGTTTTTGACTTTGACTTCTTTTATGTGGTGAACTTCCCTACTACATTAAAATATCCTTTACTTTAAACTATTGTAATTTTCATAAAGTTCTTCAGAGGCAGACTCTGAGAGATCCTTCTCTAGTGAGTCTCTAGGTGTGAATCAATTCAGGATTCTAGTTTAAGCGTGAGAGAACACTAAACATCGTGCTCGCTGCAGAGATCAGATGAATCCACATTGTCTCTTATCAGGTATGACATACATACTTTACAAGAGATGGCTTATAAAGGAAAAGCTCACATAGATAGCGTAGTCACACTGTCGGTTGCAAGAACCAGGTAAGTAAGTGCTAATGGTATCAGAAAATAAAGCACATTAATTCTAGGAACAATAGAATGTTTTGGACAACCGGAGGAAAAACTAGGTAGAAGCAAAACTGTTTCAATGGATTTTCACTACATATCAGAAGAAGATGTAAGAAATCTGCTTTGCTTCCTAATTCCCCAAAATTCCACCCAAAACATGAGCCATTACAATAAAATTAACACACAGCTTTAAATATCTCCTTATCAGTGATCTCATACTTCTCAATTCGTACAGTTATGAGTTTTTTTTTTGTTTTGTTTTGTTTTTTTAATCAGCACCTAAAAATACTAAGTAGGGCTCAAGCAATCATGTGGTTTTACCACATGCAACAGCCCACATTATCAGAGCCCCACACTTGAACTTTGTGCATGGAGATGTCAGTTTCCTACACTGAACACTAGAAGTCCACCCATAAAACACTTCATAGGACTGCTTCTCCAGAACCATTCTGGGGCTATATTCCAGTTAGGTTTATAAGTCACTATTGCCGAAAAGGTCTTGGAGTCTACCTTCCCTATTTTTCTCATCACAATGTCAAGGAAGGTTATCATATTGTAGGTTGACCCTTCTCTGTAGGTTTTCAAATACTGAGTACGAAAGGGTCTAATGAAGTCCTATTACAAAGGAAAAGCAAAAAATCAAAACATACGCACCCTTAATTTTGTCCCAGAATTATGTCTTTAAGAGCAATATTAATATTGTTTCAACCTGATGTCTTGGATATTCTTTGGGAGGGCTGGGATCAAAGCTGGGGTTAGTCTCCTTTTTTTAAAGTTTTTTTTTTTTTTAAGATTTTATTTATTTTATTTGACAGACAGAGATTACAAGTAGGCAGAGAGGCAGGCAGAGAGAGAGAGAGAGAGAGGAGGAAGCAGACTCCCTGCCGAGCAGAGAGCCCAATGTAGGGCTCAATCCCAGGACCCTGGGATTATGACCTGAGCTGAAGGCAGAGGCTTTAACCAACTGAGCCATCCAGGAGCCCCCCCCCCCCCGCTTTTTTAAAGTTTTTATTTTAATTCCGGTTAGTTTACATACGGGATTATATTAGTTTCAGGTGCATAGTATAGTGAGTCAGCACTTCCGTGCATGACCTGTGCCCTCATGTGCCATCATGACAAGTGCCCTCCTTAATGCCCATCACCTACTTCGCCCGTCTTCGACCCACCTCCCCTCTGGGGACTATCATATTGTTCTGCATAATTGAGAGTCTGTTTTCTGCTTTGTCTTTATCTCTCTCTTATTTTTTCCCCTTTGCTTGTTTGTTTTGTTTCTTAAATTTCACATATGAGTGAAATCATATGGTATTTGTCTTTCTTGGACTGGCTTATGTCCCTTACAATATCTTCTTTAGCTCAGTCAACTTTGTTGCAAATGACAAGATTTCATTCTTTTTTATGGCTGCATACTAATACATGATATTATCTCACATCTTCTTTATCTTGGTTATGGTAAATAATGCTATTGTAAACATTGGGATGCATGTATCACTTAGAGTTCTTCCATTTCTTTTTGGTTAAATACCTAGTAGTGTGGTGTTGGATCATTAGGTAGTTCTGTTTTTAACTCCTTGAGGAACGTACATACTGTTTTCTACAGGGGCTACACCTGATAAGGACACCAGAAAAACAGAGAACTATAGGCCAATACCCCTAATTAACAGAGATGCAAAAATCCTCAATAAAATACTGGCAAACCAAATTCAACAATACATTAAAAAAATTATTGACCACAATCAAATTGGATTTATGCCTGTGTTTGTCAAGGTCATTCAATATAAGCAAATCAATCAATGTGATATATCACATAAATCTGAGAAACGATAGATGCAGAAAAAATATTTGACAAAGTTTAATATCCATTTATGCTAAAACCCCCCAACAAAGTAGGTTTAAAGGGAACATAATACGTCAACATAATAAAAAATATGACACATCCACAGCTAACATCATACTCAAATCAAAAACAGAGTCAACATAATAAAAAATATAACACATCCACAGCTAACATCATACTCAAATCAAAAACAGAGATTTTCCCCTAACGTCAGGAAGGAGACAGGGATGTCCACTCTCACCACTGTTATTCAACGTAGTGCTGGAAGTCCGAGCGACAGCAATCAGACAACAAAGAGAAATAAAAGACATCCAAATTGGTAAGGGAAAAGGACAACTTTCACTGTTTGACTATTTATAGAAAACCCTAAAAACTCCACCACAAAACTAGTAGAACTGATACACAAATTCAGTAAAGTTGCAGGATACAAAACCAATGTACAGAAATCTGTTGCATTTCTATACACCAATAATGAAGCAGCAGAAAGAGAAATTAAGTAAACAATCCCATTTACAATTGGCCCCCCCCCCCCCAAATAGCTAGGAATAAACCTAACCAAAGAGGTTAAAGACTGTGTTCTGAAAACGATAAAACCCTGATGGAAAAATTCAAGATGATACAAAGAAATGGGGTAGTCTCCTTTTGAGGCTTAGTGGGCAGGGAAGAGCGTAAAACGGACAGAGTACCTTAATGTAACAATGTTTGCTCCCTAGTATGGTCGACCTACTGAACTCTCACACAAACATGAGGGAAATGTGCCTAGAAAGGGAAACACAGTATTATTCCTCCATTCTTTTTTGTTTGTTTGTTTCAAGTTTTTTTTTATTGATTTTTTTTTTATTAATTTTTTATTTTTTATAAACTTATATTTTTATCCCCAGGGGTACAGGTCTGTGAATCACCAGGTTTACACACTTCACAGCACTCACCAAAGTTCCAAGTTTTTTAATGTATATTCTAGTTCGTTAGCATATAGTATAATATTGGCTTCAAGGGTAGAGTTTAGTAATTCTTTATGTTGGTACAACAACCCCTGCTCATCACAAGTGTTGAATCCCCCTCCCCCATCTTCCCTCCAATCTGAAAACAAGTAGAAAAAGAGAGAACTTGTCTGCTTTCTTGCTTTGAGACACCATGTCTGCACCACCTGGGAACAAATGCAATGCAGTCAACAGTTCCTTCTTTTTATTTGAGGAAACTAATAATAAAGTGCAGAAAGTAAACTAGATGTAGCATCCATTCCATTATTGCCATTACTGGATTGTTGGGTGAAAGCCAGGTTCCTCTATACAAACATGTAAACAGAGGAATATTTTTCTTCCTCAATATGACTTGGGCAAAGGTATGTCAAATAATACATTGGAGAAAATAATGTATCACAGTTAACCGGGATAAATTCCAGGAGTGAGAATGGGTCAATATGTTAAACCTATTAACATGATCCATCAGATTCATAGAAATTAAAGGAAAACTCTATGATCATCTACATAGATGTAGAAAATGTGTTTGATGGTTTCTAACTCATAACACATTCATATTAAAACACTCAGTAAACTAGGAATCGGTACATGTATTGGCATGTATATGTACATATATATGCACATGTATATGTCACAAACATATATAAAATTACACAGAAAAAAGTAATTAAAGGAACAGGATTTAGAATAAAATAGATAAAACTATATACATTTGCAGGTAATATGATTTTATAGTTTAAATTTCACAAAAATTAAAGGAAAATTGCTACAAATTATAAGATAATTTATGGGGCACCTGGGTGGCTCAGTCGATTAAATGCATCTGACTTCGGTTTTGGCTCAGGCCATGATTTCATGGATTGTGAGACTGAGCTCCATGTCAGGTTCTGGCTCCGTGGGAGTCTCCTTGAAGAGTCTCTCCCTCACCCCTTCTACCATGTACAATCTATCTCTCTCTTTCTCTCAAATAAATAATATTTTTTAAAAAATGAGATAATTTAGCAAAATAGCATGTTATACAATCAATAACCTGTTTATAATAATCAGCAGCTATAGATATATCCATATATATGAAACAAATAGAAAGCATAGTAGATCCATAGACAATATTACAAATTAATATAATATATAGGAAAGTAAAATAGCTAGACATAAAGTTAAATTTGAAACTGTAAAATCTCTTAAAGGACATGAATTAGATGTGAACACAAACAAAGACATTACACATCTACTTTCCCACTAGACCACTGGTGAGAATGTGGCTCACTTCTCACTTGCCTCTCTCCCACTGGGTCTCAGCAGGGCTGCTTGAGAACACAGTAAGTGCTCAATAAATCTTGTTGAATAAGTGGATGACTGGATGTTCATGTGTAAATACTTCAGCATTGAGGTATTTGGAAAATGTCAAATGATTAAAATTTTATACATCATAAAAAAACCTGGCACTGTGTCGTTGAGATTTCTTTGAGATAAAAATTGTTCTTGCAAATCTGTACATATGTATCTCACTTGGAAAAGAAAATGATGGAGTTTTGCAAATTATACATGTTTGGCATATCTACATATTAATTATGCATATTACATAATAATTTCTTCCTTATATAACAGTTTTATTCTCAATATCCTTTAAATATGAAATAACTCTATTAGGTTAAAATATTTCTCAATTGAATAATAAAATTTAACCTGTGTACACTCGACTTTCTGGCTCTGAGATGAGTGATACTTATTTTTTTTGTATGCTCACTGAGCTATATGGAAGTTTCAGGTATTGAGATCAAACTTCTCAGACTGTCCTGGTAAAAGCCTTATAGCAGAATTATGATCTGTCTGCAATTCATTGTCCATGAATCTCAGCCTTCTTTGGTAGTTACTTAGGGAGATACATAAGGTTAATGAGATTGTAGGGATAGAGCCCAAATTCAGTAAGATTAGTGCTCTTAAAAGTGGGCACACAGAGGAAAGGCCTTGTGAAGACACACGGAGGGGGCAGTCTACAGGGCAGGATGAGCTCTCCCACCAGAAACCAACCATGCCCATCCCTTGATCTTGGACTTATGGCTCCTAGAACTGAGGCACAACAATTTTTGCTGGTTAAGATACCACCCAGCCTGTGGTACTGTGTTATGGCTGATCACATAAAATACTACTGATTTTATCCTCCACAATACCAGAAATCCCTCTCATTATAAAATTAATTTTGATTTTTTTCTTCATTTCACAAATATTTATTATTCAAAGCCTTAGTTTCATATGCTGGAGATAAAAAGCAGATGGAAGAGGCACCTGAGCAGCTCAGTCAGTTGAATCTGACTCCTGATTTCAGCTCAGGTCATGATCTTGAGGTTGTGGGATCCAGGCCCACATGGCCTCTGTGCTCAGCAATAAGTGTGCCAGAGATTCTCTCCCTCTCCCTCTGCTTCTCTCTCCCAAAAATCAATCAATCAATCTATCTATCTATCATCTATCTATCTATATATTTAAAGCAGACCGAGGTCTCTGTCCTTAAATGGTGTATATCTGAGATGAGAGATAACATCTACAAGGTTGCTTAGCAGCTTCCAGCAACAACCAACCTCATCTTAACTGCTAACTGATAACAACGATAACATACAATAAAACTTCAGAGCTTCAGAATCCCGCTTAACATAGTATCACTACCAAAAGATCAGATGAAAAATGTTCTAGAAGAAACTTGCTGTTCTAGTGCAATATGCAGAGAGGCCTCTTGGGAAGTGAGGTGGCTTGTCAGCATTAACCATAACCATAAGTTCAAAGAAACAGTCCCAGAAGTCATAAAAGAAAGTCTGTGGGTGCATTTGTGTGTTCAGGATCATGAAGAAGCTAAGTAGGTCTTAAAAAGAGTATTCTAACTTTTCATGTATTTACGGTTACCGTATCATTTCTAAAACCTCAACAGCTGTCAGATTGTCCTCTATGTCAAATGATGTGACCTTCATTCAAAAACTTACCTTATGAACTCATTGACTCAAAGCCATTCAGTACCTGCATTTACCTGCATTTAGCTCACCGGAGGAGTGCCCACAGGGCCGGGGCACCTGTAGCACATTTACCTTGTACCACTCACTCACCCGTCTGTTCTTTTCCTGGAAAGTCGCTGAAAAGCCTTATGTCTATTGAACCAAATTCATAATGTTTGTACTTTCTCTCTCATTACTCTTGTTTCTCATTTCTAAATGAATGAAAATGGTCTCCTTATCACATCCACTCTGTTTTTCAAAAATGGTAATTTCTTCCTCTTTTTCAGTGGAAAAATAGTATTTGATTTTATGAAACATGCATGATATCAATTAGACACAATTAAAAATGCTAACGATTCACATATTTTTTTAAAGATCTTATTTATTTGTCAGAGAGAGAGAGTGCGAGCAGGGAGAAGGGCAGACAGGGGGAGAAGCAGGCTCCCAGCTGAGCAACGAGCCCGACGTAGGACTTGATCCCAGGACTCTGAGATCACTACCTGACCCAAAGGCAGACATTTAATCAACTCAGCCACCCAGGCATCCCCAATTCACATCTTTTTTATCACTTAATAGTCATATATTATAGATGTATCTGACCATGCATCTGAATTAACACAGGTTTCAGGCACCTTGCTTTGAACAATGAAAGTAATATAAAAGCATTGTCATGATAACGATTGCATAAGATACTTCCATTTCAACAAATGAAGGAAAACAAAATCTTGATTACGTTGTCTCTGTATTGTTTCATAGCTTTCCTTTTTAAAAATGTTGGTTTATGTCGGCAATTGCTAACTTATGTTTACTTTTTTATGATTAATGAAGATTACAGAGTGACAAAATTCTACAACTGCAATGTAAACAAAAGATAAAAACAAAGGATCAATAAAAAAATACATAGAAAGCAAAAGAAAACAAATCTGGCAATATTACTCTCACATGAACCCCAATTCAATATCTAAAAGAAAAAGCATAATATGTTATATTTATTAAAATAAAAATATTCCAAAAATGTATCACTCATTAATTTTATTCAATTAGTAACATAGGATTCAAATATTGAAGACAAAATTTAAGGAACTACAAGGAAAATTTAACAAAAGCACAACATACCTATCTTGGAAACTCAGGTTAATAAATTATGCGAACATATTGAGAATACTGAAGATTTGAAAAACAATTCTACCTGAGTAAGCAAATAGCCCATCTATTATATTCGGTAATGTATGAACAAAGTTTACTCACATACACATGGATTGTTGAAAAATGATCAGACATCTTCCCTGCAATCCAAAAGAGCAGGAAATTTTACGGGTCATATGCAATAAAGTTTGATTATAATAAAATGTACGAATATAATATTCTGAAATTTATAAACATACATTTCAAAATATCTCTTTTTTCAAAAGAAATTCAAATAAGTTAAAAATGACTGATAAATGAACAAAAATGAGAAAACTACTCAAAATCTTCAGAATGTTGTCAGAGCAAAATGCAGTGGGACATTTATAATTACAAATACACTCACTAAAACACAACAAGGAAAAGGAACTGAGATAACTATGTAAAAACACAGAACATAACACTAAAAACAACAAAAGAAAAGAGGCAACTTTTAAAAAACAGAAATTGATTTTAAATTATGTGAAAAGGTAATGGACCTGGGAGAGCTAAGATGTCTGCACATAAAAACAAAATAATAAGACTTAATAAATAACAAGACTTAGTAAAGGGTGAGTATAAATAAAATGATGTGAGTTTCACGCAGACAAACAGACTGATTCAAAAGAATAGGATCCAAGATATCACACACACACACATAAATGCCAAAGGTGCCTCATGAGAGCAAAGGATGAAGGATGATTTTTTTCAATACATGGGTCCATGTCAATTATATATCCATATAAATTAAAAAAAAATCTTGGCTTTTATCCCATACCACAGTCAAAATCAGTTCCTAGTGAATTACAGATCTGAAAGTGAAAAGGTAAAACATGGAGTCTTCTAGAATATAGCGGAGAATATTCTCATGATTTTGGGCTAAGATTCCTTAAACAAGGCATGACAATTAGTTACCATGAAGTATAATGTTGGATAATATTCGAATTAAGAAAGTTTATTATTAAAAATACACCATCAAGAGTGTGAAACAGCAAGTTGAGGCTGGAGAAGAGCTTTGTGCTACACGTAAGCTACAAAGAACTGATACCCAACATGTACAGAGCTCTCCTGTACATCAGTTACAAAACATATTTCAATGCAGTTGTATCATTGGAAAAACAACTCTTTGGTTTCACTTTTCATCTTAAGATCATACAAGCTAATCAAACCCCACAACGAGGAAGAGTCTCTGGGGGTGATCACTGGCTAACAACCCAACAGCTCTTCCAGATGTGTTTTGATGGAAGTTGTACGTGAGAGCTCCTAGTCATCTGTTGACTTAAAGGAGATACTATTTGCAATTGTACAGATACAATCTGATTAATGTTCCTCAAAGTTCTCTCTAGCTGTTCTGCAGGGAGAGAATCTGGGCAGGTAAGAGCAGAGGGAAGGAGACCAGTTGAGGGTCATCCTGTGAATAATGAGGGTAGCTGGTGGCAGAATGAATGGGGGGAGGTGAGGAGAAGTGGCCAGATTCGGTCAGTACATTATAGGAATAGTGGACAGGGCTGACTAAGCACTGGATATCAGTGAAAACAAGGCTACTGAACACAGCACAAGCATTAGAGACTGCCCCCTGTCCCCCCCAATTGCATTTTATTTTGGAAGTTTAAGCAAAGTTGAAATACTTTTCTAATGAAGCCCCTCAGAGCCTAACTATTTTCTGCCATTAACATTTTACTCCCCTTGTTCATCAAATTCCCGTACATGCGCCGACCCTTCTCTCTTTCTGTTGAACCATTTTATGCATTTTGAAGTAAGTTGCTGTAAATACATCTTCCTAAATACTCTGCATGCATATCGTTAGTTAAATTTCAACATTTGTTCACAGCTTTTTATAACATTTACATGAAATGAAATGTATAAATCATAAGTGTATATTTGCTCAATTTTGACAAATGCCTACATCTGGGAAAACATTATTTTTTTCCAATAGGATAATGAGATGCTATAATTTCTTATGAGTGCATCAGTGCATATTAAGTCATAAGTAATTGCTTAAAGACATACAGAGGAGCTGGCAGGGAAAGCTAGAATCAATATGTGAGGAAAATACGCCCCAAATCCAGTAATTCAAATAGCAACCTAACGGTGTGCATATTTTTCAGCTCTTTTTTTATTAGAATAAGAAATTTAATGGATTTTTAAAACTAACTAGAATTCCATATGGAAAAGATAAGGTTGTTAATTTGATTTATCTATTGATTACTCAATATGTTTAGCTAGTACAAGTATTTTTAAAACTCAGCTTAATGAGACATAAAGCTTTAAAGAAAGTCAACAATTCTGGCTAACCTGAATTCATAAATCATAATTATAATACTGACACAATAAAACCGCTATCTGCATATAGGCAATATATAATGACATCATTCCAAAAGATTAAAAAAAAAAAAACCACAAAACACCAAAAACCAGCTCTCAGGATGCCAACAGTGTTAAAGGACTCTGTTAGCTGTATTATGCAATACAGGTGATTTCTTTTTGAGGCCTTCTCCTTAATTTTACAAGTATCTCTAATTAAAGCAGCACTACAGAAATGCCTAATATAATTCCTCCTCAATAAATAGTTACCTTAAACATTGTTCATATAGCTTAAATACAGCTACAGATACTTCTAGAACTGGCAGCAATAAGAATTCCAGGATTTTTTCATATAAGAACATAAATAGATATCAAAGAACATAAACTTCCTTTTTTAAAAAGTCCAAATGGGGGTGCCTGGATGGCTCAGTTGGATAAGCAACTGCCTTAGGCTCAGGTCACGATCCTGGAGTCCCGGGATCGAGTCCCAGATGGAGTCCTGGCTTCAAGTTCCACATCAGGCTCCCAGCTCCATGGGGAGTCTGCTTCTCCCTCTGACCTTCTCCTCTCCTCTCTCCCTCACTGTCTCCTTCTCATATAAACAAATAAAATCTTTAAAGGAAAAAAAAAGTCCAAATGGTCTCCATTTGTTATCAAATCAGAGCAAAAAGACTTCATCATGGTCCTTCTTGAAAAAATTATTTTCTCGGGCATGGCTCTAATAGAAGCAGTTTGTTATAAACGCGGTAATCGAGTCCAAGTTCAATAGCTCATCTGAGAAATATGGCATCGGTAAGTATTAAAAATAAATGAATAAACAACCAAATGACCAGTTTCCACTTTCCTCCTGGACAGTGCAGAGAATAGTTTGATTTTGAGCCAAGCAGCTTCTAGTTTCTCTTTCCAGCATCTGTTCTAGATGAAGGGGCTGCATCCACCCAGGCACAACTGGATGAAGGTGACCAAGATCCGATGAGGCTGCGTTCCACATTTCACCCCTGTGCACCAACGCGCCTTCTTTAGGATTCTGCTTCCCTTTTTAATGCATATTTGAACCCATTTTACCATCTAGACTTGATTTATAAAAAGCATAGTTTAACTTTTGTCGGAGTGTCCTCATGCTGAGATTCTGCATTCGAGAGTGTTAAAACTCAATTAGCTGCCACTAGTGGTATATTTTGAATTACATGCTCTTTTTGATTCCGTATTTTAGATATATAAAACAAGTCTAATGCCTTGGTAAGAAGAACAGTATCACCTTATTAGGAAAAATGATGCTGGCAATTTTCAACAGAGATAGTTTGCCCTTTTTGTAGCTGAGAGGAACAGCTCATACAGCGTTCCCACAGTTTTCAACTCAAAACTTATAAACACACACAATTTCAGCAACACCAAGAGGTTTGTGGAAAGGAGGTCAAAGTTAATTTTTTTTTTTTTTTCAGGCTCGAACAAACAAAGTGCTCTGCGTTATCATCTTTGTTCTTAGCACTAAAGTTTGGAGCCATGAATCACAGTTGAGATTTGCAGAAAGGTCTTGGGAGACTCATCATGAAATCATTTTAAATGTCATCCTGGGAAAATTAAGAGTGTGTCTTATCAGCATCCCTGAGCATGAGATAATCAGGAAACGATGAGGAAAGATAAAGCAAAGCCAAAAACTGAAGACATACAGAAGAAGCGTGGGAATGTCTCCTGGAGGAATTAATGTAAGTGCTGTGAAAAAGTATGAGCAAGCCTCCCACCACCTAGACCATCAGACAACTAAATCATCTCGTTGTTGTCTGAGATTGGAGTTTATTTTCCTGCTTCTTTGTTCACTCAGTTTCTCATGCACATATTTTCACATTTTAGTTTTTTTTTTTTTTTTTAAATTGAGGTATTAGCTGACAAAATTGTCAGACATTTAAAGTATACATTTTATAATCTTATATGCTGATACGTTAGAAAATGGTTCCTACCACCTACTTCATTAACACATCTGTCACCTGACATAGTGATTTTTTTTCTTGGTGGGGAGAACATCTAAATTCTACTGTCTTCACAAATTCCAATCATACAGTACAGTGTTGTTAACTATAATCATCATGTCTTATATTAGATCCTTGGAATTTACTCATTTTGCAGCTGAAAGTTTCAGTCTATAGAAGCTGGGGGTATGGACTTGGAGGAGAAGCTGTGGAGGATGGTTGCACAGTGCTGGGCCTGGCTGGCTGCCCAGTGCCTTCCACTTGACATAGAAAGAACTGTTGCCACATCCTCAAAAGGAAGAAAATGACTCAAAAAACCACACCTATGTCATAGTAACATTTACTTATACAGAGTCTTGCTTCAGAATCTTTGTCAGGTAATGAGTTGAATAACGATTCTTGGATTCCACTATAAAAACTGATTGTAGCATGATAACAAAAATGATGACTTGGTTATTTAAAATAACTACTGGTTATTTAAAATAATTATTTTAAAAAGTTTTGCAAGCATTGCTTCCATAAAGCAGCCAGTAAACCTTCTTAAACTATCTTTCCCTGGAAGCTATTGTCTCCTGACTTATTTATTGAGAAGATAAACACGCAATGTTTGCACTCGCTATTTTTTTATAATGCTCTTAAATACTAAACTTTTTATTTCCAATGAAAACATTTGTTTGATTTTTAAGTAATACCCATATCTGTCCTTTCCACTGGTATCATAAGGAAAAAAGTTTTTGCTACAATAACACCAACATCTGTAGATACTGGTTGTAAAGTTTCAGTGAAATGACCATGCTCTGGAGATTTTATTTTTCAAGGTAAAGTAGTTTTATGTGTTTCCAGTGCCTTTCACATTTCACAAAAATCCCCCTTTACCCAACAACAATACCTGTGCATTTCACTGCTTATCTTTTACTGCCCAGCAAAACCATATTGAATATACTTCTTGACCTCATCAGTAGGGATTTCTCACATCTCCATAAAGAAAGAGTTAAATTCTAATCTGTTAGTTTTTTAAAAAAATTTGAGTATTTATTTTAGAAAGAGAGACTGAGCATGAGCTAGAGGAGGGGCAGAGGGAGAGAGAGAATCGCAAGCTTACGCCCACTGAGCATAGAGCCAGATGTAGGGCTTGATCCCACCACCCTGAAATCATGACCTGACCTGAAACTAAGAGTCGCACGCTTAACCAAGTCAGCCACCGGCCCCCACCTCCCACCCCCACCCCAATTTGTCATTTTTAAATGCAGTGAAGGGAGGGGAAGCTCTAAAGATGGACTGCTTTGTCTCTGGATTTCTATCATACCCACTCAGTCTAAAGTCCAGGCTCAACAAGTCCAAGTACCTAAGCCTGAGAGGAAACTGCACAGGCCCATTTACACATACACTTACCCTTAATTAGGATGGCATCCTGCTTTTACTGAGACTCCATCCAAGTTAAAAAATATAAAAAGAGAGAGAGAGAGAGCAGTATTTTTCCAGATTAAGACACAAAACTCTATGTTGAATATAATCATGGAGAGTTTGTATCTGTCTCAGAACATTAACATTATAAGGATTTTACACAGAGTATTGACTGATTTGATGCGAGGGATAAGAAATTATTTTAGCAGGGAGAGTTAGAAGTGGTTATTAATAGTAGTTTAATGCTTTTAAGGTTTGTATTTTTTTTTTTCCTGCCAAATAATCATTATACTAAAAATTGCACTTGTTTGATGAGTTCCTGGAGGAGTAAAGAGAACCTTGGGACTCTTTTAACGAAGGTTTTTGTTGTTTCATTTGATTGTTTGTTTTTGATTTCTTTGTTTTTTAGAGAGCATGAGCAAGGCCAGTGCAGAGGGAGAGGGAGAGAGGAAAAACCTCAAGCAGACTCCATGCTGAGCACAGAGCCCAGTGCAGGTCTTGAGCCCATGGCCCTGAGATCATGGTTTGAGCTCAGATCAAGAGTCAGATACTTAACCAGTGGAGCCACTGACGTGCCCCTAATGAATGGTTTTTACGTAGAGTATTATGAGACATTTTTTTTAATGATAAGACTTTTGTATTCACATTTATGGCATTTGGGGATTGTAGTGTTAAGACTAGAAAATAGAGAACAGGGGAGTTGAATTTTAATTAATTGTTTTTGGCTAGGGTATACTGTTTTGGTTAAATAAGCAAAAATTTTGAATACCTAGAATTTAGTGGAAAAACGAAGGTGCCCCTTGATGGAGTATATTGGTGTTGCCCACTATAGCTCCCTTAGCTCTTACTTTGTTTTCTTATGAGGCAAAGTATCATTCAGGAATCAAAAGTTCAAAACCCCTTCAAGACCAGAGTAGAAGAATTGGTCCTTAAGATGGGAAAGCCCAGAGAGGGATGAGAAATGATGGAAGAGTAGTTTCCAAAGGTAAGTATCCTAAATGCTACTGAATACACTGTTCAAATCCACTCTCCCTTCTTGAGCACAGAACAGGACTCCGTTCCCTAGTTACGTATCCTCCTTCCGGACGACTGGTGTGTCGAGCTCACAGACCCTCAGAAACCACACCGAATGGCCGAGTGGTTGGAACAACTTTAGACTGTTCAGCAAGCAAGAATTAAACCTCTATGTTTCTTTTTAGGTCCCATATTGTATCCATAGTTTAGAATATTCTAATTATAGTAGAACAACAAATTTTCGCTTCAAAAACAAGTTGTAACAAGTCATATTTCATTTTGTTTAAAATTGTCTGTTTATTCATTTACCACTGACAATTCCTTGTGGCCCTGAAGCTCTGTGGAAACAAAGTTGGTGTTTCCTAGCATTCCCTGCCCTCCACATGCTAATGGCAGTCCCTGGAGGCAATGGGTTCCCCCAAATCCTTTGTAAGATGAGAGTCAGAGGCCAAAGTCCACAGCCTTGTGAGGTTCACCCTTTTCTCCCTGGGGAGCCGCAGGCATCAGTGCCCCTCAGAAAGGTCATGATCAGGGCTGTAAGGACTCTGTCCTGCCAGCCATTGCCCCAGCCCAAGTGTGCATGTTTTGACACATCCTGTGCAGAGAGCAGAACCCTCCTTCCTTTCATGGAAACTTAGTTTAGAGGATCTTCATGACTGGACTTGCTTGAAAACAGAGAGGAACATGGTCTCCAAGCTCACACCCTCCCTGCCAGTCTGAACATTCTAAGAGCTTGCTACTGGAATGGGACATGTTGCTTTATTGTGCTTTATTCGTTCTCCATAGTCCCTTTCTTCCTTGCCCTCATAAACTTGCTATCTATGTGAGAGACATGACAACAGAAAATGAAGTTAAAGAGAATCTTTTCTGATACTGATTTTCAATATCTTACAGCCTGAGAGATGTGGAAAACTGCTGGAATAGACCCAAATTATGGGAGAAAACACCAGACAAGAGCAGAAAACTACTTAACAAACTGGAGACTGGGAGGTGTGAGATGGAAGGTGTGATAAGGTGATGGATACTGGGGACCTGGGACCAGGGACTGAGTTAGGAAACGACAACACAGAGGGGACTACTTTCAACAAAAGCAGGTCTTCTGTTCTCCCTCCCCAGCTTAGCCGAGGATTGTGTCATCTCCGGGACAAAGGGATGCACGACTTGGATTTCATGGCATCTGAAGAGCTCCTTCTCAACAGAAGCCAGTGTGAGGTCAGTTTATGGACCATCAGGAATAAAATCCGAGCTTTTGCTCAAACTCACCCCAGGGATGGGGCAATATACCAAGACACTGGTAACCTTCCCGAGAAGTAGAGTGGAACTCTATCTACATAGCTGGGGGAGTGGTGGTTGTGCCAGACATCAGATTTGAAGCAAACCAGAACCAGCTTGAATCACAATTCCCTGTGCACCCACAACATTTACAGCAGTCCTACAGGCAGCCGGGATGCAGATATTTAGCAGAGGGCTTTCTTTCAAGAATCCAGCCATTGTGTCCAACTTCAGCATCACAGATTCGCATAGATTAGTCAGGTGAAGATTGATGTTCTTTTTCTTCTACATCTCTGTCGCTCTTTGAATTTCCTGAGCTATTAGCATGAAAGTTTGATAAGCCACCGAACAGGTAAATTGAAAAGGGAAAAGGAACGTCTCCAAAAATTGATGAAACAATCGTTGTGTTAGGGAACATGTGAATTTTCAGGATGGATCTAAAAAACTTCTCTGAACATTGGGCTTTATCAGCTTACATCCTTTTTGAATTCTGAGCAAACTCAAGTGAAAAAATATTGCAAATTTGTGGGAGAACATAGCCCGCTGTTACAGTGTAAGGGCTGTGCTGCCTCCTGCAGGAAGCCAGTTGCCTGGTCTGTGTGGCTCGTCCCCCTAAACCACGTCAGCAATAGTAAGGCACCATTCTCTTTTGCATCTTCAGTACCTTTCCTGACCTTAATTCCTCCTTGGCCAGCTTGTGCTAATGCGCACAACTAAGCAGCGTGAACTGTCTCTACCTTCTGCTTCCATCATGCACTTTCTTCCTCCCTCCTCAATTCATTGCATTCTGGCTCCTGCCCCTCCTCCCAGTGGACTGTTCTAATCAAGCCCACGTATGGCCCCCATATTCTTAAACCCTATGGGCACTTTCCCTTTTGCAACCTCAGCAACTTGGCCCTTTCATTCTCTTCTGCGGATCCTGTGCCACCACGCTTTCCTGGTTTTACACTCCATTCCCTGTCTTTTCATAGGATTCTTCCCATATCCCCCTCAACAGATGTTGTCATTACAAAGGTCTTGATATTAATATTAATATTACATATTAATATAATTATATATTAATATTATATATTCTTCTGTCCCTACAGGCTTTCTTTGTCTAACTTTGGGCAGCACCCTAGCTTCAATTACTCCAGGAAAGCCAAGGTTTCTTGATTGGAAGACACATATTCACTTTCCTTTTGCACATCTCCATTCAAACTCAAGCTGTTTGGTACTCAAATCCTTATATCCCCTCATTACCGCTGCAAAATCCAAGCCACTCCATCATGGATCTTGATTCTCTTTCTACCTTCCACTAACAATCACCCATTCATCCAGGATAGAAGCATACATGCTCTTTCATCATTGAGCTCTCACTTTTGACCATAGTGCTCAATTTCTTCAAGGGACTTTCATGTAAATGTGATGGCAATGGCATCCTGCCATTGCTCAGTGCACAACCTGCACAGCTATAGGAGGTATGCTGCCCTACTGCTCCCTCATTACCAACACTCAGACAATCACCAAATGTGTTTAGCTCTGCTTCTGAAATATCTGTTGCACCTCTCCATTTTCCCCTTCCAATTCTAGGTAGAGTCTGTATTTTTATCCTGGACTATGGATCTTGTTCTCTGGCATGTCTTCTGCTTCCATGCTACCTCTCTAGTCACTGTAGCTAGAGGAACATTTATAAATTATGGGACTTAAACTCTTTAATGGCCTCCCATGGCCCTGTAGATAACAAAACAAACAACCTGGCTCTCAAGTCCTCTGGATTCAGCCCCTCTTCCCTCTCTGCCACCACTCTTTCTCCAGGGTCCAGGCTTGGTGGCCAACTTCATTGGTCCCAAAGGAGTCATGTTGGCCTTTGGCTTTGCCCCATACTCCACCTGGAACAATCTTCCCGCCCTCATCCTTCATCCGGGGTTCGGGTCTCAGCTTAAATATTCCTTTATATGGAATCCCTCTTCTGGCCCCAGACCGGGGGAGTCAGCCCTGCTTGTGTTCCTCAATTACCTGTGCTTCCTCCATTATAACATGATTGAACACTATGGTGATTATGTGTTTAATTGTCTGTCTCCCAGGAAGCAGGAGGTCTTGTTCACTAACATATCCCTGGTATCCAATAAACACTTGAAAAAATTGCTACCAATTGGATAACTTCTATTATTCCCTTAGAATCTCAAATACACATGATTAAAAAAAAAAAACAAGAACTTAAAACTCTTACCTTTTGAAAGTCTATGATTTTTAAGACCAGTTAGATGCTGAAATTGTCTTTTTTCAACATGGTCTTGAAAAAAAAAAGTTTCTGATAAGCAATAAAAATAAAAAGCCTCAGAGTTTTAAAAGTTACATCTAGTGACCACCAAACTCAAATCTGCACTAAAAATAAGTGTTTTTGCTCATGCAGAGAATGGCGTGACAGCTTTTTCTGAGGAAGATGAAGTACTTTCCCTTTTTATTCAACATTCTTCTCTTTGAAATCCTTAAGATTTAATTTCCATGTGGGGCAACTGGGAACTATATTAATAAGCCAAAAGATTCATCATTTACTAACTGTGTGAATGTAGCAGAAATAGTCCAAAGACTGAACATTGTGGGAAGACATATGGCATATTTTCCTATGGCTGTATTGTTTAGTTTTGTTTCACTGTCCCAAGGGAATAGTTTATATTTTCCTATCATTTCTTTGTCTTACTTTCCTTCATAAATTATGCCTAAGATCTATAAATGACCAAACATAAAACTAAATCCTTGCTGAATATGGGTTCCAAAAGGGAAATATATTCCTACCTTCAAATGTAATGAAACACCTCTCAGATGAAAAGACATTATTAGAAACTCTTGGATATTTATTTTGACATGTAATTGTTTAAACCAACATTGGAACCTATAAATTGCTACCTGAGAGATCTAAATAGGTGAAAATGTGTGGGTGCTTTGTTTGGCTTCTGACATTATTGTATCTCTTAGATTTTAATGAGAGTTTCTCAGATTTTTAGGCTGTAAGAAGCCTTTATTCTTTTTTAATGTTTCAGGTTTTTATTAAATTCTAGTTAGTTAACATATACTATAATATTACTTTTAGGAGTAGGATTTAGTGACTCATCACTTACATACAAAACTCAGTGCTCACTGTTGAGCCTTTGGATCAGAATCATCATTGTAATAGAATCTCCAGTGAAGACAACAGGTCCTTGGAAGGTAGGGACAGTCTCCAGATGTGTGCTGGGAGTACAGAGTGTAGATGTCTAAGAGGCATCCTAGAGTCTTCCTCCATTTCCTGCAAGTGATCTCTCAACTCCAACAGGGAAGACATACATGGCACAGCTAGAAAGCAAGTGAAAACCTGAACATTGTTATTAGAGCTGTAATGCATGTGGATGAAGGTATGCTTTAGAACAACACTGTATAGTGCAAATATGATGAAAGCCACATATACTATTTTAAATCTTCTGGAACGAATTTATTTTTCATTCATGTCTACTGGACACCTGCAATACTGTTTTTTAAAAACTTTTTTATATTAGAATAGTTTATGTTGATAAAAAGTTGCAAAGGTATTACCCATGCACACTTTACCTCACAGTTTCCCTATTCTCAACATCTTACATCTACTATTTGTCAAAATTATAAAATAAAATATCAGTATTAATAAATATTATTAAATATCAATAAGATAAGACATTAAATAATTAAAATATCAATTACTAATAATATATTAATCTTATAATTAAACATAAGTAAATTATACTGTAATTAAATAAGTTATAAATAATACTTATAATTAATAAACTATTAATTAAAGTCTGCACTGTATTCAGATTTCCTTAGTTTTTACTTCATGTCATCTTCTGTACCAAGATTCCATCCCAGAGACAGCATGACATTTAATGGTCATGTATTCTTAGGCTTCTCTTGGTTGAGATAGTGTTTTAGAATTTCCTTGTTTGGATGACCTTGAATTTGAGGAGTACTGGGCAGGTGTTTGGTAGACCATTCCTCAGTTAAGAGTTGTCTGATGTTTTCCTCATCAGACAGGGGCTCTGGGTGTTTGGGGGGAAGACCTCAGTGTAAAGTGCCATTCTCATCACATCACCATGACTGACACCTACTAGAAACACGAGTTACCATGTTTAGTGTTAACTTTATCAACTGGCTGAGGTAGTTTTGTTAGAGTCTCCACTGTAAAGCTACCCTATCTCCTCCCTTTTCCATTTGGTACTCTTTGGAAGTCATCACGTGCAGCCTGCATTTATGAAGTGGGCAGTGATTCTTCACTCCTTGAGAGAGAAGTATCTACACAAATTATTTAGAGTTACTCTACATGGAAGAGTTGTAAATTCCCCCCCCCCACACACACACCAATTTATTGATTCAATTACATATTTATTTCAGCATGGACTCATGGATATTTCTTTTATAGTTTTAGTTAAATCAAATATTACTTATTCATTTTGTTGCTGAAATTGTTCCAGTTTTGGTCACTGGGAGCTTTCATTTGGCTTCTGTCCTTTTGATATAACCTCATCATTGTGGGTTTTTGGAGCACTGTCTGTCTTGCTTTCTGGCACTGCAAGATGCTCCAGATTCTTCTTGTGTATTTCCTGCCCTGTTCCCCAGATCAGCCATGCCCTCTGGGATGTCCGGGTGGCTCATTTGGTTAAGCATCTGCCTTTGGTGCAGGTCATGATCCCAGGGTCCTGGGATTGAGTCCTGCATTAGGCTCCTTGCTCCACGGGGAGCCTGCTTCTCCCTCTGCCTCTGCCTCTGCTCTCTGCTTGTGTTCTCTCTCTTTCTCTCTCTCAAATAAATAAACAAATAAATCTTAAAGAAAAAAGAGTCTGGTTCCTTTTGTTGGAGAAGGGTATTAGAAGGCAATATCTGCATACCAGTGTACTTATTGCTCTGGGATGTTGTTGCTTCTAGACTTCCTTAGATGCAGAAGCAAGGAATTATATGTGTATATACTGATGCACGTGTAGATACATATCTATAAACGTTTCTATGTGTATCAATCTATATCGATGTTGAGTTACTCATGAGTTCCTACTGATGTCCAACTCCAGTCAGTTGCCACGAGGATTATTCTAACCTCTTCCCCTTCCTCAGCTGCAACCTCCCCCATCAATAGTGAGAAACCTGGTTTCTAACGCCTGTCATCCATTCACTGAGTTTCTCAAAACAACAGGTCCTTGGAAGGTCCTTATTTATTTATTTTTAAATATTTGTTTGTTTGCTTATTTATTTATTTATTTATTCATTTTTAAAGACTTTGTTTTTAAGTAATCTCTACACCCAATGTGGGGCTCGAACTTATAACCCCAAGATCAAGACTGTACCATCTGAGTCAGTTAGGTGCCCCCTAGGGTGGTTTTACAATTGTTCATCTGAACCTTCACGGGAAGTAACTTTATCAAGTAGAGTACAGTGTTTACGTACAGGTCCTTCTGCCTTTCGTCTTGAACAGTTCATTAATTTTCTACGTTATCTGGGTTGGCACTTTTCCCTCACACTCTTTGTCGGGAGGCTATTTTGTGCGGGTTATATATTTAGATTCTTCTGCCACACTGTGCATTCTAACCTGGCATTCTCTGTCCTTCTAAATGATTTCCACAAATTTGCAGATATTAAGCTTCTTTGGGTGGTAAAGTTCTATGGGTTTTGACAAATACATTTTGTCATTTGCCTACCATTACCATATCATACAAAATAGCTTATTGTCCTAAAATCACCGGCACTTCACATATTCAATCCTTGACACCAAGCTTTTGACAGCAACTGACCTGCTTGCTATCTTTATTTGTTTGCATTTCCAGAACGTCATTAGTACATAGATAGCATTTCAGACTGGTTTCTTTCATTTAGCAATATGCACTTAAGGTAGAGCCATGTTTTTTACATGGCTTGATAGCCCATATGCATTTATTCGTGGAGAGTATTTTATTGTATAATTACTTCATTGTTTGTTTATTCATTTATCTGTTAAAGGGTCTTGATCGCTTCCAGTTTTTGGTGATTATAACACTTGCTGTTAGCATTCATGCACAGACTTTGTGTGTACATATAAGTTTTCAATTTAAACCAATGGCTGGGCTGTATGGTAAGACTCTGTTTAACTTTGTCAGAAACAACTAAAGTCTCCCCAAATGGCAATATCTTTTTGCTTTACCACAAGGTACATCAATGTTAGCAATATTCATTGTCATTTGTTTTGGATTTTAGCCACTCTAATAAGTGTGCAATAGCACCTTATTATTTTAATTTTCATTTTACTGTTGAGAAATGATACTGAGCATATTTTCATGTGCTTACTTGCCATCTGTATATCTTCATTGTTGAGATGTATGTTCAGATCTTTTGCTCATTTTTAAATTGGGTTGTTTGTTTTCTTATTTTTGAGTCTTAAGTGTTCTTGGTATATTTTGTATATTGATCATTATCAGAATATGTGTTTTGCAAATCTTTTATCTCAGTCTTGGGCTTGTCTTTTCATTTTCTTATCAGTGTCTTTGCAGGTAGAAGTTTTTAATTTTAATGAAGTCTGGCTTACTATTCTGTTGTTGTTATTGTTTCATTAATTTTGCTTTGGCCTTGTACTTAAGAATTGCTCAAGTAATCCAGCATCATGGAGATTTTTCTCCTACGTTTCCTTCTAGAAGTTGTGTTTTACATTTGGATCTATGTTCATTTTGAGTTAATTTCTGTGAAAGTTATCTTCGTCAAGATCTTTGTCAAGATGATTCTTCTTCTTCTTCTTGGCATATGAACATCCAGTTTTCCCTGTACCATTTGTGAAAAGACTATTTTTTTTCTCAATTGATTTGTTTATGCATCTTCTCAAAAACCAGTTGACTGTATGCGTGTGGGTCTATGTCTTGTCTCTACTGCACTCCACTGACATGTCTTGTATATCTTATACAATGCCCGGTCTTAACTACTCTAGCTTTAGAATAAATTTTGCATGTGACTCTTGCAACATTGTACTTGTAATAATGTTTTGAAATAGAAAGTTTTGTGCAAGTTTATTTTAAATTAGGGGGAAGTAAAACAAAACAAAACAAAACAAAACAAAACAAAACAAAACACACCTATGAAATTCTTCAAGTCCTTAATTTATAGTTGTTCCCCACAGTGATAGGAAATCAAGCAATCACTTTTATAGAAATCAAATTAATGTTGTTTGTTTTCTGTGTGTCTGCGTGTAAGTCTGAAGTATAAATATGTCCAACAAAATTTAAACTAATTTGTAGAGTGTATGTGGATTTATTCGTACTTACTGAGGAAAGCAGCAGTGTTTGGTCTCAAAGTGAGCACAAAGTGACTGAGAAGATCAACACAAACATTTCCACAAAAAGTAATGGAAAATGTAACAGAAACTCAGATACTATTTGCATTAATATTAATCTATAACCTACCTAGATTAATTAGGGATAGAACTATTTATGTATAAATGATAAAAGTCAATTAAATTACACAAAAGACTGAATAAAGGGAGAAACATAACATTTTAAATATATCCATAGCCCCCAAATTAACAAAAACTTTAACATAATCAATTAATAGCGGGTGATATTAGGGAGATACTGGACAACATCTTTCAAAAATATATGTGAAAATAAAGAAATAAGACTCATCCAAGCTTGTAGAAAGGACTATTCTGTAGTTATATCAATGGGGTCAGAGTGATAGTTTTAAGGCAGTAGTTCTGAACTAGAGGTGATTTTGTCCTTCAGGGAACATTTGGGAATTTGAGGACATTTTTGGTGTCACACCTGGGGAGGGGGGTGAGCTACTGGCATATAGAGTGTAGAGACTAGGCATGTTGCTATATACTCTACAACATACAGTGCAGTCCCCACAACAAAGAACTACCCAGCCCAGAAATGTCAGTCGTACTGAGCTTGAGAGATCCTGCCATAAAGGAATAGAAAAATGGACCATATCACAAACACATAATGGAAGATCTGTCTCACCTTATACAGGAAATAAAATTATATCACTACTCAGATTAAGTTTAAAAATGTCTCCAGATGGATTAAAGTTGTGAACACAAATGGCAGAAATATGACACCATTGTAGAAAAACACAGAGAATATTCTTTTGAAATTCTTCCTAATATGAAATCAGAACAAGCCTCGTAGGAATATTTGATAATAAAATTTTCAATATTTATGTGGTTGCTTCTTGGCTAAAACCCATCTGAGGTATCTCAGTTTCTACCAGATAAAGTTTAAAATTTCTGGTCATTTCTCACTGATGAAATATAGTCATGTTTTCAAAATACTTCCATTTTCTCTGCCTCTCTTGGCCCTGGGGATGGAGTCAGCTGCTCTGTTCCTTGTGTATTTTACACACACTGAGCCATCACTGCACTTACAACGCCCAATTAACTTTCTTTTGAAGTCCTTTGCTACTAGAGGAAGAACTCAGAGTGAAGACTCTGTCTTGAGGTAAACATTTCCCCCCCAGCACTGAGCCAGGAGCCTACCACAGAGCAGCCAGACTCGTGATTGATTGAATGCATCGATCAGTCTCTACTATTGGCATATAATCATTATTCCTCAATCACAAGGCTGCCTAGGATGAACAACAATCAGTTACATAACCACAGACTCAGACATATTAAGCAAAAGCTCATTTCTGTTTCTGAATTTTCAGAGACTATTAAGAGCCTCACCCTAAAACGACAAGTGAAACATCTTGACATAAATGCAATTTAATAATGTAGAGAAAGCAGTACCTCTAAAATCAAACGGACCACATAGTGTATTAGTGTCATTAAAAATCTTACAAAAGAGCTAAACTGGTGACACATCCTCGCAGAAAACATTTTAATTTTTGTTCTCCTGAAGATCGATCGATCACATTGCTTTATTTATCTCAAATGCTGTACCTCAATCCCACACTCATTATTTTAATCAGAGATGATTTTTCAGTCTGACGTACCTTTGAAACAAAGGTGTGCAAAGTAGCTATTCCTGGTCCTTTTTATACTTTAGATAAAACTCATAGCAAAATCCGAATGTATATGGAGTACAAAATGAGAGGGAGGAGTTAGTTGCCTTTTAGAATCTCCCATCAGTTCTTACAAACACAAACTTGATTTCCAGCTCAGGGAGGCTGAACTAGCTTTACCGTAGCCACAGGGTCAGGCTCCTGTGATGGTCTTGAGACATTTACTGTAGCTCTAAGATGGAGTGATTGGTTTTACCAGGTCATGAGAAAAGCCCAAAAGTTTAGGAGTTATCCTAAACTTGTGTTTTCAGAGCATTGGTTTTCTTCCAGCAGTGGCTCATTCAGAGGATCTGGGAGTTAAAAGTCCACTGGCTCAGGGGGTTTCAGAACACGTTTATTCCAACCTTGCAAGATCTACTAATGTTTGTGCAAAAGCAAAGTGACACATCACATAAGTCAGTTTTAGTGGGGATGAGATGAAAAACATAATTAAGCTTCTAATTCCCTTTTCATGCCAGTTTCCTAAGAAGTTTTCCTTTCTTTCTGAGATATCCAAGAAGTTAATCTTGAGGATTGCTTCAGTGTTTTCCCAAGCTTGTCCCCAACCCTTTCATGGGGATGGACTGCAGAGCTGGGCTCATGGGATGGAAGATCATTTTAGCCTATAGTGAGAAGATCATTTCTCAGCCTATAGTGACCAGTAATCCAGCTGGACCCCATAGGGGAGCTTGTGGAAACCTCCAGCAGATGGGGCAGAATACAATAAGGGGACCCAGTGAGGCAAGAGACTCATGGAGCTCATGCAGAATTTCCTCAGAAGGAACACCCTGGAGTACTATTGCAAAACTGAAATTATTGCCAATTCCACCAGTGAGTGGGATTAAAAGTAATACAAATGATGCACTACTAAATATCAAAGGTCAAACTTTGTGTTGTGCTTTTTGTCAGAACTCTAGCATCAGGCTCCCTGCTCAGTGGGAAGCCTGCTTCTCCCTCTCTCTCTGCCTGCAGCTCCCCCTGCTTGTGCACGTGTTGTCTTTCTCAAATAAATAAATAAAATCTTAAAAAAACCCGATATTTAATTTTCCATTGTTCATAGTCCTCGATGGGAATGGTGGTCTCCTCTCAGGCCTGTAGACAGGCCTCACTCCTGGCACTGAACAGCACCTATGCCGTCTGGGAGTTCAGGCTGACTGTGCAGGCGGACATGGAAGTGCCTGGTAGAGGCGGGATGTGTACTGGCTCTGATGCTGGATGTGGTGCCTCTCCTTCATGGCTGGGAAAGGTCCAGACATCACTGGTAACCACACAAGTGGTCACCCTCAAGTGGTAATCTCTCTCGTTCTGTCTCCCCATCTCCCACAAGTCACCCTCTCCTCATGCTCTCAGATTTAAAAAAAAAAAAAAAATTAATTTTCTGTACCTGAATTGCCTTCTGTTTGCCCAGCAGTCTCACATTAGAATGACTTCATTAGCTGAAAATTTCCCTCAAAATTCCAACTCATATTCATTCAATAATCAAATAATTCTTAAGTGTGCGGCCTGTAGGCTTGTCCCCACCTCTGTAGGGGCTCTCTCCTGAGACTGTTAAGATTTTTAGTTCTTTTAAAATCTCAGGAGTAATTTGTTTTCAGAAATTCTATTGACATTATTTTTGTTACAGTGGAAAGTGAAGCTGTGGTTTAAAAGTAAATCATAAAAAAAGTAAATCATAGTTAATAAAAACTTGAGAACTAATATCCAGAATAATTCACTAATGGGTGGGGTGAGGTTGATCCCATTTAGTATCTCAGAGCGACACCACTGATCCAGGGAACACGTGGTGAGCACCATGGGACTGTACCCCTTGTGTCTGAAAGGTCCTTCCCTTTTTCTGGCCTGTGCTAGAACCCACAGTGGGAGGCTTCCTGAGGCAGCTCATCCTGGGCAACTCTGACAGAGAAAATTCTTCCTCATGTTGGATTCAAGGATGTCCAATTACTGACTTTGCAGCTTTGCCAATACATCTGCTTCAGAGAAATGACAAGTTGTCCCCTGGGCTGGGAGAAGGCAAGGAGCTGGGGGACCCATATTGTGCCTAAACTTGTTAACCTAGGCAGCTAACATGGCAGGCAGTGGAAATCCTACCCTTAAAGTCAAGGAAGCCCAAGGGTTGTGTTCTCTGTTGTCAGATGGCTTGGGTACTCTCCCTAGGAATGTGGCCTCCCCATTGAATCAAGTTTCCTTAGCCTGCTGAAGAATCCATAAGATTGTGTCCATAAATTACAGACAGTCTACCCTCTTATCATCAATCTCCAGGACTTGTGAGCTGGTATAAATCCTGAGGATCCTCCATTCCAAATATGGGGAGATGGAGGCCTCCAGGCCTCCAGACTAAGGGGCTTTTTCCTGATTCACAAGTTGCGTTCAGGATCACAATGCTTGGGGTGGGGCTTCCGGTCCACTGACTTAGTCCCCCATCACACACAGTCTTGGGCATCAAACATGGTGCTTTTCTTTGAATTTGGAAACATGTCTGAGAAAACTTGAAATCTTTTATCATCAGAGAAAACTTGAAAATAATATCAGTTCTATAAATTACAGTGCAAGGGTAAACTTTATGCTTGCAAAGCAGTAAGTATTGTGTAAATAGGCTTAGGAATTTAAAAACAAACAGATGCACCAAGAAATGAAATAATTTGTCCATAGTCTGACTATAATAAAATGATTGTGATTGAAAAGCTGTAGGGGTGGAAACTTTCTCCTTTCCTCTTCTAGGTTCTTTGGTTGGTCTCCTAGTCAAACTGACATAAGACAGATTAACAGGAAGAAAACAAATTTCATATGTTTGGAATCCCCATTCAAATACGAGACCTCCCAGCCCTCAGATAATTAAAGCTTACATTCCATCCTGAGTTAGGGACAAGGGGTCTCAAAGTGGAGGAAGAGAATTCACGGGAGGCTTGGAAGAGCAGACACTTGGTAACAAATGTTTCCATGCTGTGCAGGTAAGTGTTTTGGGTATAGAGAGTTATTTCTGGTTCCATACAAATTTTTGGATTATTTGCTCCAGCTCTTTGAAAAATACTGGTGAAATTTTGATTGGAATGGCATTAAAAGTACAGATTGCTCTAGGCAGAATAGACATTTTAACAATGTTTATTCTTCCAATCCAAGAGCATGGAATGGTCTTCCATCTTTTTGTGTCCTTTTCAGTTTCTTTCATGAGCATTATTTCTGGTAATAGCTCTCTTCCTGGCACAGGCCCCTTACCTAAATTCTTTTAGGCAGTTAAAAGGAAGGTGAAATCCTCTATCTGAGTCTGCTGAACCCTGATTGTCTTCAGCTTGAAATAATCCACATGCCAAAGTGGCACATTCTGAGGTAGCATATCCTGTTCCCCCTCAAAGCCAAGCATCGCAGTGGCCAAATCCCTTTTCTACGTTGTGTTGTAAGGGCAGAGACAATCCACACCCCTCTGCCATCACACTTCACACTACCTGAAGCAAACCTAACCACCTGGTCACTTCCAGATGCAGGAGCTCTGAAGAGACCTAATCTTCTCTTTGTGAAACTCACCCCACCCAAAGTGGGCTTTACGATAATGAGGTGCCCATTCTACCCCCGCATGACTCACCTGAATACATAAGCAGCATAGTTTACTGAAGGGAAAATCCACAGGAAATGTTCAAGACCTGACCCCCATCTCAGAAAGAATGAGCTGTAGCCGCCATGAAACTCTGAGACTAGAAACATCATTTCCACACCACACTAGCTAGTTCATTTATTCCCTGAACCATATGCTCACTTCTTAGCTGAAATATCCTGTGAGTGGTTGTCAAGAACTAAGATTTGCTAAATTTGTATATTTTTGCTTTTCTCTTAACTCAAATTAGAAACATATGTTCACTACCTCCGCCTACAAATAGTTCAGCATGAACTATTTTCCTCATTTTATTCAAAGCAGATCAAATAGTTATCACTTCAAAGTCGATCTGCAAAAAAATGCGACACACACAGCTTACTTTATTAATTGTGTTTCTTTGCAAACTAGCAAATGAACTCAATTAACTGAAATATGGCCCTGCGTCTTAGTGCCTTAATTAGCGCTGCCTTCAGGTAGGAGATGCTAATGGCGTCATTAAGCTGCGGAAGCCACATGAAGAGACTTCGAGACCCAGAGTTCATGTTTGAAGTAGGGACTGATAATGGGATCTGGGACTTTTCATCTCTAGAGCTCTGTCTTTAATGGGGCCATGGCTGCAGCCGAGAATAATTGCCATCTGAAGACAGCTCCCCGCATGGTTCCAGGAGGGCTGGAGGTGCTGACGCAAAAATCACTCCTGGGTCAGCCCACCTGTACCCCATCGGTGTTTTCCTGGGATGGTGGTCTATCAGGAACAGGGAATATTATTAGAAAGCTCAGACATCATTTAGGGCCACTTAGGAAGGCAAATGGTCACATCCTGGCCCAAAAATGATGCTGGAGGTTAACAGGGGTCTATAAAGAAAGCTGGGATCAGATGACAAAACAGGTAAGCACAGGTACCCCTGCACTGTAATCCAGGAGCTATCATGATCCAAGTTCATGTTCTCTCTCCCTGGATAGGTATGGATATATATATATATATCTGCATATACACACACTCACAGATTTTATATATAGAATATACAAATATATGTTTGTGTATACCCACAGACACGTGTGTGTGTATAAGTTTATATACATGTGATTACGAGATGAGCATTTAAGTAACAACTTTACAAAAAAACCAAGGCTTAGATTGTTATTTTAGTTTGTGCAAGATTCCACAGACATTAAGTAAGTGCACAATGAGAATTAACTCTATCAACTATCTACCTATCAACTATTTTCTATCTATCTAGTCTATAAACTATCTTTCTATCTATCTATCTATCTATCAACTATCTACCTATCTATCTAATCTATCTATCATCTATCTATCAGTCTACATATCCTTCTTTCTTATTCAGTTGTCATCATCTGCCTTGTTTCCACAATCTAGAGTAGTGCCTGCTCAGGTTAGGCTCTCAATACGTTGTGCGGACCAAACTGCCCTCTGACCACCCAGGGCCTGTGTTCTTCTACCACATCCCCACACCTCACCAGAAGAGTTGGCTCCCATCATTTCTGCCCCAGGTTTCTCATCCTAATTTCAGCATTTCCATCTAAGGATAGGAGGTGATGGAACTGCTATGCTCCTGCCCTGGAAAAGGCAGGAATCCATGTAAATAAATTCTTGCTTCTGACCCTTGCTGATCCGGACCTTGAAGGGGCAGGACTAGCAAGAAGATGGATGGCAGAAGAAAAGTGTGAGGGAGAAGGAAATGCTGTCTGGGCTACTCAATAGACACGATCCACTGAAGAACATACACTATAAAAAAGTCAAGGATGGCTGTAAATCAATTACTTTGCAATCAGAATTTTCCTTGACCTTGGAGAGGCAGGGACTCATTAGGAAGATGGAATACAGAAGAAATGATTAATAATAGTGCCTGCTGGGGTGCCTGGGTGGCTCAGTGGGTTAAGCCTCTGCCTTCAGCTCAGGTCATGATCTCAGGGTCCTGGGATTGAGCCCCACATCGGGCTCCCTGTTCAACAGGGACCCTGCTTCCCCCTCTCTCTCTGCCTGCCTCTCTGCCTACTTGTGATCTCTCTCTGTCAAATAAATAAATAAAATAAAATAAAATAAAAAAAGAATCATCACAAAGATGAAAAGTTAACTAGCACACACTGTGGGAAGGGGTGGGAGCCAGATCAAGTAACAAAGCAGGAAACCCTAATCCTTTACATCAGGAATCAGGGAACTTTTTCTATATAGAGTAAGAGTAAATATTATCAGTTTTGTGGACCACATAGATCTCTGTTGCATGTGTATATGTATTTTGACAACTCTTTAAAATGTAAATATCATCCTAAAAAATGTAAATATCATCCTTAGCACTAACTGCAAAATGACAGAACCTACCATAGTACTTTTTCTAGTAGCAATAGTCATTATTATCTGATGCTATCATTCAATGTCTATGTCACTATCAATGGTTAATATTTAGATGTGGAAGCTTTAATGAGGAAAAAATGCTTGCTTTTTTCATTGTCTTGATACATACAGAAACAAAGTAAAATATTTATAAATTCATACGAGGCTCCTATCTGAATACAAATAAAAATAATATGGATTTTAAGTAGGATATGGTCATCTCATCTAGGGATAGATTTTTATCTTTTCCAACTCGTTCGAAAATCCTGCCCATAAAAATTCCTTCACAAAGGTCAGAGGTAGGGCAAGTTCTGGTTCCCAGAACAAGTTGGGGGCTAAGAATCAGGAGGAGCCATAGTTTCTCCGTTCCCTTGAGTTTGATTAAGTTTGTGCCTGATGTGAGAATATCCCTGCTAGAATGAACACGTTGGTGTTACTCTATGAGTGAAACCTACAGTGCAGAGTCTGGTCTGTGCCTGCTGATGGGTGTAACACAAAAGCTATCTTGAAAATACAATCAATTCTCATGCCAACATCCTTCAGTTCACTTGGCAGTTAGGAACCCAAAGAATGCATGTGGATCTGTGACACCATAATGGATTGGATTCTGAGTCTGTATGATTATTGAATGGATCCCTAGCAGATGTGTCTGCTGAACTAAGATGTGTGTATGTTACTTTTCTCCTTTAATCCATGCATCATGTGTCAGGGTTTTTCAGCTCTGGCTCTGATACAGAATTGCTACAACTTCACCTAAGGAGCTCATCTCCCTGTAGATACACTTCCATTAAACTGAATCCAAATTTTCACTTGAATAAATACAATTGAATCGATCCACAGTGAAGAAAAACTATGAATATAGCAAAGAAACCCAGTATAATGAGATCAACAGCAGCTTGGCAACTTAACTGTTATTCAGGTTTTTAATGATAACAGAATAAATCCAGAATACACATTGCAAAACTCTGCGGGAATAAAGATCCATTTCTGGATTTGAACTTTTTATGTGTCTACTGAGTCCATGATGTTTACATCTTTTGCCTTGGAATTTTTCTTTTTCTGTAGCTGATTTTCATAGAACATAATTTTTATTGAATGCACAGTTGTGGGATAGAGATTTTTTTGTTCCTCTAGGGTCTCTGAGATTATTATCATATGTGGACATGAACTTCCTGTGTTCAGAAATAGACTTTGCAAAAATCCTGCCAATTTGCACCCAGAGAGATTCTCATAAAAAAAATTTTTTTTTTTTGTAGATATCTTGTTTACTAAGAGCTTCGATATCATGATGATAATCACAAATCTAACTAACATTAGTCATTAGGATGATTCTACAAATATAATTCCAAAAACATCTCAGAGATCACCTCTATTATGACATATATGCCAAAATGTCATATTTCAAATGTCAGTTGAATAGTTATTTTTATAGGATAAGTTATTTTTGGCAAATAGCTAATACTATCGCTAATATTTTCAGCCTCATTAGTTAAAACATAATTTAAATATATTCATTTTAATACGTGTGGGTGAAATAAGTCTACATAGGAGAAAAACATGCAAATACTTTCAACATGTAAAGCAGTTAAGTTCAAATAAGTAAATCTAAAATGTAGAAACTTCTTTCTTTTTTTTTTTTTAAATTTTAATTTATTTATTTGACAGACAGAAATCACAAGTGGGCAGAGAGGCAGGCAGAGAGAGAAGAAAGTAGACTCTCCGCCGAGCAGAAAGCCCAATGCGGGGCTTGATCCTAGGACCCTGGGGTCATGGCCTGAGCCAAAGGCAGAGGCTTTAACCCACTGAGCCACCCAGGCGCCCCTAGAAACCTCTTTCTTAAACCAGGTATCCTTTCTGACATTCTTTAGCATGTATATGAAACATACTTTTCTCAGATGTCCAGATCTAGATTCCAACAACTGAGTCATCGTTCGGTCTCTCTCCAGCCAAATTAGGCAATTTTGGTAATTCTCGTTTTTCCTCCATTCTGTTGACACCACTCTTGTCAGTTAGATCATTATTCTCTCGCACATATGTTATTTCAAAAACCGTCTCAGCAATCTTTATTCTCCTGACTGATTCAACCTAAATCCACACAGCATACTGCCGTAACTTCCTCCATGTTCCCTTTAGTCATTAGACATTTTTGGAACATTGTCTAATTACAAAGCTCCATCCTTCTCAGGCAGAATAAGTGGGCCATGCAAAGTGCTTGCTACCTACATCTCCCCCTTCTATGAAAGCTGGGGGAGTGCACCTTATCCCTAAACTTTTAATTAAGAGACACATAGAGATCTGTGTGCTCACTGGTGGCCCAGCTCTCTTTTCAGACATGGATCAGTCAAGGTTTTTCTGTCTCAGAAAAAGGCTGACCATGTCAACCTGGGTGACATTGCCCCCAAGGAGATGAAAGTAAGTGGGGAGCAAAAAACATTTTTTTCATGACTCCAGAGCCCCCTTTTCATTTTTATTTAACTAAACAACTTTTTAAAAAAAGATTTTACCAGAACTAGGAGAATTTGCTTCTAATGATTTTTTTTTTTAACAGAACCAGGAGTCCTTTAATATGTGCAGTAAACACACATACATGATACAGTTCCTCCCCTAGAAAACCCTACATTCCAATGTGGTCATATTATTAATAAGCAGTAACATGAATAAGTAATATCCTAATTTTATTTTTTATTGTTATTTTTAAGGCAAAAACATTTTTACATGTAAAGTTTCAAAATTAATGGAACAATCAGTGAATAAAGGAATAATTAACTGAGATTAATGATAGTTACTATTTGAATATCGATGATGGATCTGTTGTCAGGCTGAAATTCTTAATCTCATGTTTCCTTTTGAGCTACAAAATAACCATATAGGTATGTAGTATTATCATTATTCTACAGCTGAGGAAAGTAGCACATGGAAATCCCAAATGGTTTATCAGGGGTCAAAGAATTAATGTTTGAAAGTTAAGATGGTCTCTTTGATTTGAGACTTTTTAATCTTACCTGATAATGTCCCTGAAATATAACCTATTAAAACTACTAAAAATAGAGTCCAGCATCTTAACTATGTTAAGAGTAAATGCATCCATGTGCTCCAGGGAGAGGAAACTTCCCAGAGTGTGTCTTTCCCATAGGGCGCATTATGATGAATGTCAGAATCATGGTAAGAAACTTGGTCTGTCATTGAAATCTAATTCTGTGGGCAAACAGAAATTTGTTTTCAGGGACTGTGTATACAAACTATCAACTATTTATATCCATAATGCCAAACATTTATGTTGTGTCAACAATGCATAATTTAGCAGTTATGGGTTCACCAGTGTTGCCTGTTAGTCCCCGTTAGATCAGCAAACACTAAAAGGCAATCACACTTCTGTGCTAGCCGCACTCAGACTAGGCTCTGCTCAGGGTGAGTCATCCACACAAATGCATGCAGAGGTGGTCCAGGAGAGCTGCCAGGCTGCTGCTCAAGGAGGAGTCAGCATGTCACCAGAGCCTCCTTCCACTTGGCTCAGATGACACCATCACCTGCTCTGTGCTGCACGGACTAGTGTCCGGGGCATTGCTGACCACTGAGCATGTGTGTCATGCCAGCATATTCTTAGGAAATATCTACACACAAGCAGGGACTGTGGTGAGGGCTTCTTTTCCTGAAGGCTCAGCAACTGGGATGAAAGATGTGGAGAAGTTTTTGAATTTCACAGAGCCTTCACCACTGAGACATCCTGATCAACGATTTTCTCTCTTCAATTTGACACTGACTTGAGTCATGACCTATTCACAGGGTAGGTGCCTCAGAAAAATCTGCATTACACCTGCAAATCTCTACGTAAGGCTCAGAGGGTGCTTACATTATTTTTTTCTTCTTTGGAATCAATAGAGCACCATTTTTATTTCTCCTGATGGCTTAGGGACATTCGAAGCATCCTCAGGACTTTCCATCTAAGTACTAGTCTATGGCTCTGATTGAAAATCTTCTTACTTTAAGGAGTCAAAAAAAATGGCTCATTAAAAAATACACTTGCTGAAAGTCACATTTGGGGTTTCTCAGCAAAGCAAGAGGGAGGAAATTGATGTTCTCACATCATCATTTTTAACTCACACGTCACTCTCTTTGATTTTATTGTAATTCAACTTTTCCCATGAACATGTAATATTTGATTAAGTGAATAAAGGAATTCATTGCATGTGAGTAAATGACTACATGTGAGTAAATGACTAGCTCTTTGGGGGCTTTGAGCTTATATGTTATCTACATTAAAATAAACTATGTCAGTTGCATAAAGTGGTAAAACAAAACTTCTGAGAAAATAAGCTTAGCATAGTCTTTTATTCTTGAGTCCATTTTCCTCTCTTTTCAGATTAGCTTGGGGTAAATTAATTAAGTCTGTATCCTGCTGGGCAAAGTCCTTTCCTGATTATTCTCTCTGCTCCCCTCTTTTCCTATTGTCACAGAAAGACCTCCGGACCGAAAATAGCTACTAATTATTTTCCACCTTTACCCGCACTGTTCAAAGCAGTGCAGGATGTTTTGACTGTGACATTACCACTGAGCTCATTAAAGCCACACAGAATGAATGAACTCACAAGAGCAAAGACTTTATTGAGTTAAAGATATAAATAGCATCAAGCGCAAACAAGAAAACAAATAATTACATGGAAAATGTTACCCACTCCATTTTAATTATGGAAGAGGAAAAAAACAATGCTGATGAGGGCCATGCAGAGCGTGACACCTGTTCCGGTGGTTACAGGCACACACATCCTTTGCTGCCTTTTTGTAGTCAGCACTGTTAGGAGTGAGTTAGACCATCAGGTAGTCAGGGGCCGGGGTCCCCCACAAGAAAATATGGAGTCAGGACAGCTAAGATCAAACAGCACTGATATCCTGTTTGCAGCTTACACAGGACCAAACGGACATTCTGCTTTGCAGAATTTACAGAAATGATTTAAGCAAAATGTCTTAAAATAAGACAATGAACCACAAAGCATTTGTCAATATCACAGGCAAGGGGCAGTTTAGATGTAAGGCCCCAAATGTCAGACACAAAAGACCATCAGACGTGGACATGAACCTAATAGTAGACAGATATGTGACCAAAGCCCTGATTGGCATGACTCAGCACACCCTGATTGCTTAAGAATGTTCTTCAGAAGAGCTCATAGAACCCCCTAAGCTTAGGAACTCCAGGAGCAACTCTCTCGGGCCCTGTTCCTCTCCAGGAATGTTAATAGTCTTGTTCAATAAACGCTGCTTTGCTGCCCACCACTGTCCATCTGGTCTACCTCTTCATCCTTCTAAGTGTTGAGACTAAGAATGCAGGCACTAAGGGGACACAAACTTCTGAAATAGTGCCACTAGCCATTGCTCCGCTCTTGGCTCCCATGCCCAGTCCCAAAGGAAACTAAAGTTAATAAAGAACTTGAGTAAAAAATAGGCTAGCTTCATCCGGCACCTGTGTTGGTGGAACGTTTTGAAGATTTGAGATTCCAGAACCATTTGCTATCCAAACTGTACCCAAGAACAGCCACCTGCCTCTACATTGAGAAGTTTACCCCCTGAGTGAAAAATTAGTTCCCAAGGAAATAGATACTCCTCATCTTGAAAAAGAAAGAGAGAAAATGAGAAAAAAACAAACTAATCACCAACAACATGTAAAAATGGAAATCGGCTGAGTGGCTTGCAACAGGGACTCTTTTGTGGTGTGAAAATAGAACAAAACTATCTTTTCTGGGTGGTTTTAATGTGCAGACTGTGAATTCATTAGCGGATGTCCTGAATGATCAACCTATCATTATTTTTATAGTAGAATTTACAAAACAATTTTGGATTTACAACAGATGTCTATATAAATGAGATAAAAAAGACAAGTGTTTGGGGCACCTGGAGGGCTCATTTGGTGAAGTATCTGCCCATGACTCAGGTCATGATCTCAGGGTCCTGGGATTGAGCTCCATGTCAGGCTCCCTGCTCTGGGGGGAATCTGTTTCTCCCTCTGCCTTTCTCCCTGGCTTATGCTCTCTGTTGCAAAGAAAGGAACGAAGAAAGAAAGGAAGGAAGAAAGACAGACAAATGTTTAGTCCTGTTACAGAAGAAGAAATCAAGGCACAGAAACTTCAGTTAATTACATAAAGTCACTGGCTGATAATACACACTTAGTCCTTAAACGACAAGGGGTTAGGTTTGCAACCCCCCAGCACAGCCAAAACTCTGTGTCTAATTTTTGACTTCCCCCAAACTTAATAGCCTACTGTTACCTGGAGCCTGAACAATAACAGAAATAGTTGATTAACATATTTGATATATGTGGTATATGCTGTATTCTTAGAATAAAATAAATAAGAAAGAAGAAAATGTTATTAAGAAAATTGTAAGGAAAAGGAAATACATTTATAGATCTCTACTGTATTTGTTGGAAAAAAAGAAGTTGCATATAAGTGAACCTGTGCTGTTGAACACCGTGTTGTTCCAAGGTTAACTGTGGTCAGTGTGATGTTTCACTTTATGTGTTAACTTGACTGTTAACTTTTTAACTTTATTGCAGGTTTTTCTGTGATAGTGTGTTTTGTATGAGATTAACATTTAAGTTGGTAGACTGAGTGAAGTGGTTTCTCTCTCTGTCTCTGTCTCTGTCGCTCTCCCCTGCCATGAAGGTATATATACATATATATGTTTCTTTTCTAGAGAACTTTAATACAGTTATTTTCTCTGAATTAGCGACATTTTTATTTATAATTAGCATTAAAATTACCTTGTTTGGGATTTTACAAGGCCAAACACTAGGGTGAACAAAGTTAAATGCACATATTTCTGGTTTTTAATGTACAGAGAAGAATTGTATATAACGTACTGTATGGTTTCTGTCATTTATAAAGAAAGAGAATAATCTCTGAGACCAGCGTTTTTCAATACTTTCATTTTCATTAGCTCTAAATGAATTTTGAAAAACAATTGTCCACTCAAAACACTAGCATATAAACATTTAACATTTGTTAAATACTTTAAGTATTTGCCAAGAATATATATTTATTTTATTATGTGTTGTGTATGGAGATTAAATCTATTTTCACCAAACTATTGGAAGTGCAAGTTTACATCATTCTTTAAAGGAAAATGCAAGTATCAGTTATACTGACAAGAAGTCTTTTTTGTGTTTGCTAAATCAGACTTACATCATTTCAGAAAATAACCTCAGTTCATGCTTTATTTCTAATAAACATGGTAATAGTTACAAGATAGCTTTGTCACCTCTGAATTCTGTGAAGACAGATGATTCATAGATGATAGACAAATGATAGACAACAGATAGATAGATAGGAAGATAGTAGAGACACAGAGGTTCGTGTGATTTTTTTTTTTTTTTTTTTTTTTTTTGGCCGGGCCATATAAGGTTTGACACCCCAGTCTTTCTGAGAAGTTTCCCTTCTTTGCTCTCCTGTGAAGTGCATCCTTAGTAGTGGAAATTCTAGGTGACATCTGAGATGGGTGCCCAGAGCTTTGCCCTCAAAGGAGGAAGAAGGGATGAGGGGGATGGCTGCCTTGCTCTGTAGGGTGGGGACAGCACAGGAATGAAAGGGGAGGGGAGAGAGAAGCAACAGCCGACCACATGGTACTCAGGCACAGCAGGTGCAGCACACAGCACATGAGGATCGAGGGACTAGAAACATAAAATGGTTTGTAATACCTCTGCCTGCCCAAGCCATTGCATCAATTGCGGAAGTATGGACACCTCACTGGGACAGCCGTTCTTCTGGACCAGTGTCAGCAAAGAGTGTGCTCCTGAAATCTGCAAGGTGCTCCACAAAATAAGGGTCACAGGGCCAAAACCAGCCGCATATTACAAAAAAGCAATGGAAAAGCTCTATTGTGCAGAAAGTACAAAGAGAAGGGTTTTTATATACTGACGCTAAACCAAATGAGACTGCTGGAAAGAAAATTACAGGCTCGCTTCTTTCTGTACATAAATACAAAAATCTTAAAGGAAGTATTAGCAAACCAAGGTCAACAAGTTAAAAAGAAAAAGCATAAAGCCAATTTAAGTTTACAGCAGGAATTCAAGTTTGGCTTAATGATCAAAAAACAAAAAATATAATTAGTAATAAGAGATTAAAGGAAAAATATGAATATCTCACTAGATGAAGAATTAGCATCTTGTAAAATTCCATTTGTGTCATAATGAAAGCCTTTGCCAAGTGCGAGTAAAAACAAATGTGTCACAGAAGTTTATGTAACTCAGAAAATGTATAATCCTTATATAAACAGTATACAGGAAAAACAAGGACTGTTAACAAACTCCTGAGGTATTGTTATCATATTGATAGCAAGAATAAAAACAAAATAAAACAAACAAACAAAAAACTATGGGTCACTTCCATGTATAAATCCAGAAGCAGAAATTTTCAAATATTGGTAAATGGAATCTAGAAATGCAGATAAAATTAAACATTATGATTAGCTCAGACTTTTTCCAGGAATTGTAGAATGTTTTAACATTTAAAAGTTTAATGTTGGGTGCCTGGGTGGCTCAGTCAGTTGAGCATTTCCCTTTGGCTCAGGTCCTGATTCTAGAGTCCCAGAATCCAGTCCTGCATCTGGCTTCTGGACCAGTGGGGAGTCTGCTTCCACTTCTGACCCTCGCCCCTCTCATGCTTTCTCTCTCTCATCCTCTCTCTCTCACATAAATAAATAAAATCTTAGAATATTTTAAAAAGTTCATTTTCTCCTATTAACTAATTAAATGAGTAAACTTAAAAGATCACCTGAGAATATGTAGAAATATAAGATTCAGCAACCATTCAAGATAGCTCAACTTTTGGGGGTGCCTGGGTTGCTCAGTTGGTTAAGTATCTGTTTTCAGCTCAGATCGTGATCTCAGGGTCCTGGGATCAAACCCCACATGGGCGGGGGTCCTGCTCAACAAGTAGCCTACTTCTTCCTTTCCCTCTGCCTCTCCCACTGCTCATGCTCACTCTCTCTCTTTCAAATAAATAAATAATCTATTTTAAAAAGTACAAAAAAGGATTGCTCAACTTTTTAACAGCTAGGAATATTAAAGAACTTCTTAAATTATAATTCTATGACCACCAAAAACTAAAATAAATGGTATTCATAGCAATAACCATCAAAGTGATTCTCATTAATTTTAAAATTGGAAACATCTCTATTCTTCAATAATGTGTCTGGAGTTCTTAACCTATACCATAAGATTAGAAAAAGAAAGAGATATAAGCTTGGTTAATTACAGAAAATATATTTGGCTAAACATAGAAAAATTTTAGAATATAAACAGACTATTAGGGTAAGAAATTAGGGTAGAAAGAGATATAAGCTTGGTTAATTACAGAAAATATATTTGGCTAAACATAGAAAAATTTTAGAATATAAACAGACTATTAGGGTAAATAAGCATTTAAAGCCATGAATTTTGGCTGTATGATTAATACAGAAAAGGAAATACCATTCCTAATCATCTGAAATTAGGAAATTGAAAATAATTTAACAAACGCACTCAGAATTATTACCAAATTCTTCAGAAGGAAGCAAAATATAAACATGTATAAGACCTTCATATATAAAAATTATAAAGTTTTGTAAAGTATTAGAAGTCTAGAATAAATTAATGGAGACATATACCATTTTCATGGATGAGAAGATTTAGTATTTTAATGTCATTATTGTCTCTATATGAATATACAAATTAAATGAAAATCAATGAAATCTTAGAAGAATTTTCCACATAACATACCCTTTCTAAAACTCATTAGATGGAAAAATATATCCAATATAATTTTATAAGGTAGTATGGACAGCTTGGTTATCCTTCTAGTTCTTAAGTGATATTATAAAGTGATATTGTTAGAGAAAATAGTAGAAACATTCTGTCTATGATGAAAATCTGGTATATGAGAGAGATTGCATCTTGAACCTGAGAGGAAATGAAGAAATACTTCAAAGATAGCAGTAGGTATCCCCTACAAACATAGAACATAGGACAAATAAAGGAAAAAATAAATTAGATGGATACCTCACACTACTCTTAAAATTAGTTCCAGATACATTGAAATCATAAATTTCAGATTTTCAGAATTTCAGAAATTTCTTAAAGTCATACATTTCACGTAAATGTGAAATAAGTGTAACTTTTACTAGAAAATTTTAAAATCTTACAGAATTTTACAGAATTTTGAAAATAAAGTCATAAAGTCATACACTTCACAGAAATGTGAAATAAGTTTAACTTTTACTAGAAAATTTTAAAAGATTATCTTTATGACCTCAAGGGAAGTATATCTTAAGTTATGACATAGAGTTGAGGATTTGTATCTTAAAGGTAAATTTTGATAACATGACTCTTACAATTAATTCGGTTTCTGAAAAAAAATACTGTAGACGGAATTAAAGAGAAAATCACAGACTGGGAGAAGATATAAGAAATAATAGTGTAGAAGGTTAGTATCAAGAATATATTAAGACTTTAAACAATGAAAAAGAGATCTTACAATACAAGCATTTTTTTCTTGTAAAAGTTAACGTGAAATGCACCATTAACATGAAAAACTGCTCATCCTCACTAGGAATCAGATAAATAAAATGCAACAAATCAATGAGCTATTTCAGACCCATCATATTAGCAAAGTTAAAAGATGCTATAACTTTTAGTAAGGACATGTGGAAAAAAGAAAACTTATGTATTACTTGTGGAAGGATCAGTAGGTAAAAAGCAAATCTGGGAGTAATTTGGCCATCAATTCCCATTGCCATGCATGCTAAATATTAAACAAAAATTCAGTATCTAGAAATAAAGCAAGTAAGACCCTTGTTGTCACTATTTTTGGTTGTTAAACACAGGCAAGTGAGGAATATTTTCTCTCCACTACCCTATGGTCATACCGTTTCAGACTATAGCTTTTTTGCATTTAAATTCCATTAGCCAGCATATAGTGTATCATTAGTTTCAGATGTAGTGTTCCATAATCCATCAGTTGCATAGAACACCCAGTGTTCATCCCATCACGTGCCCTCCTTAAACCCATCACCCCGTTACCCCATCGTCCCACCCATTTCCCCTCCAGCAACCCTCACTTTGTTTCCTAGAGTTAAGACTACCTCATGGTTTTTCTCCCTCTCTGACTTCCCATTCAGTATTCCCTTCATCCCCTACGATCCTCTGTGCTGTTTCTTACATTCCACGCAGCAGTGAAACCACGCAATAACTCTCTTTCTCTGATGGACTTTTTTCACTCAGAATAATACGCGCTAGTTCCATCCGACAATTGCACTACTAGGTATTTACCCCAAAGATATAGAATATAAGTGGTTTTTAAAATGGAAAAGCCATTATACTTCACAGTGTTCAGAAAAATGTTCCCCTTTTTGGTAACTTCAAAGGAAAAAGCCCAAAATTATGAAACATACAAAGTTGCAACAATGGTAAATATGCTATTTTCCCCACTCACTTGCCCTTGAAGTGTTTTGAGAAGGTGCTTGAAGGTTGCACGCCACCTGCATCACAGACATAGTCCTTTTGGAATCGATTTTGTATCTTGTATTGCCATTGGAAAGCTGAGGAATATGAGATGGGCCACTCCCTGCCTTAATGAATGTACCTGTCATCAGTGAAAATATGTTTTCTGTGTTAAGATCTTGAGCCAAAAGCTCAATTTCTGAAATATTTCGTATACTATTTTGCTAGCTGAAAATAGAGCTTTTGTTTGTTCTCTGCGTTGTTACATCTCCTGTGCCAAAGACTTGATACCTGAGAAGCATCACAAAGCAGACAGTTCTTCTACGTTTATGAGTGACCCATTTCCCTGTGTATTACATGAATCCTATAAAAAGCATGCATTGCGAGGAAAACACAAAACAAAACCATACAAAACAAAACCGAACAAAAGCCCTGACTTTCTGAGAACATGTTAGTTTTCTTTCCTATAGCTGCCGAGGGATTCACTTCTCCTAGAAGCTCCTGAGAAGCAGAGACTCCTTCATAATTGCCTGTCTGAAGGATGGCAGGTCAAAGTGGTTTTCATCAGGCTCCACTGAGCATTGGCTGACGTTCACCTGTAGGTGTTTTCCGTCCCCTGGCCTTCTGAACCACATGCGTGAGCGGCCCCCCAGACAGCCTGTCATCAGAGGAAGACCCAGAGTGGGAATGGAGGCATGAGGAGTGCACACCTGAGATGAGTGGCTGTGAGCACAAGTTGAACGTGCATTTGCTTGAAACGGCCTGTTGAGCTTCTGGTTGAATCATGGTGGGACAGGGGGCATCCTGTTCCCCTGTCTGGCCCGCACGCTTTCATCAGTGCAGTGACTCAGCGTGACTTTCCATGCAAGGTCATGACAATCAAGGTCATGGTCTCCATGCTTGCAGAGAAGATGGCTGAAAAAATGATACTGCTAACCTAGCCTGGGGCGGTGAGTGATTATGTTTGGCTGGAGCTGTCCGTCTTAAATGACAACCAATTTTGATCCCCTTTCTTGATGGGAATTGAAAAGAATGCATAATTATGAACTGCACAATTATGAATTAGGTCATTTTCTGTGTTTGTGTGACACTTCCATTTAAAAAATTTAAAATAATTTAAGGTGTTTAAGAGAAAGAAAATACAAGCCACGAACAGGGGAAACATATTTGGAAATCACATGTCTGACAAAGGACTTCTGTCCAGAACGTGTACAGAACTCAGAAGGGTTAACAAGAAGAAATCAAGCAACCTAATTAGGCAGTGGGAGCAGCAAGCGAACAGATCGAGCTCCGAAGGAAGTCACATGGTTGACAAAACAAAGATACTCCACCTCCTTAGCCATGGGGAAATGCAGGTTAACCCCCCTCGGGATACCATGGCACAGCTGTCAGAAGGGCTAATCACAGGCAAACCAGCCTGGCCTATTCTTGTGGTTTAACTTCAAATCCAGGGCTCAGACTTTGGTCTTGGAAATAAAGACAGAGACTGTGACCCATTTGCAGTGCACTTACGTGACCTTTGGTCAAATCCCACCATTGGGCAGAGCCAAATATGTGTGGGGATTATTTTATATGCCCGCAGACGGACCTCTGAGTTGTATTTTCGCATATGCTAAGGTCTGTTTTAAGAAAAACCCAGTGAAACTCATAATTTTATATGCCATAGGGATGTTATTGGTCGCACTGTTCACCCCACTTCTAAGGGAACAATCCTCATGGACCTAAGTAGCAAAATTGTCTGTGTGTGTCCCCGGAAGGGCTGGGTCAGCTGGGGGACGAGGAGGGAGCAAGTGGCGTGGAAGCAGCGGGCATCCCCATGAAGAACTGTGACACGCTGGGAGTCCGTGGCTCACGTCCAGAATCCACAACCTCTGTTGGGAGGACCCTTGTCCTGGGGGCTGGTATCGCCCTTTTAAGGAGCTGCTAAGTCGTTTGAACTTCATTCCTGTTCAAAGAGCTCTGAGACATGAAGCAGTGATGGGTTATCAGTTCTCTGTGTCTTCATGCTTTTCATTTCACTTCTGGAATTTCAGTAAAATAAAACCAAGACAAAATAAATAAAATAAAGTAAAATAAAAAGGCATTCCCTCTTCCCTCCTCCCTCTGCTAACAGCACAGCACCTCCTGCCGTGTGAGCCACAGGGTGGAAACCAAGTAGAGGATGCATTTGGAAGGAGAGAGACCCCCAGTCCCATCCAGAACACCCAGAACCGTCTAGGCAGGAGCTCTGTCTGTCTCCCTGTCTTGGTCTGTCTGTCCTCGTCTCTCAGTCTCCATTTCCTTCCCAGGCACACACATAAGCCCACATCCAACCATACATGCTGTATATGAATATTTAAGAGCATACATGAAACAGAATAAAGGGCTAATTAGCTTCTTCTGTTGGTACAGATCCTAGAAAACATTTGGGGGCAACTAATGGCTTATTTGTGACAAAGGTTAGATACTGTTTAAAGGTAGCTCACGTTTTAAATAGAGGCAGTATAATTACCTTCTAAATCTTCCTGGAGAGCTGCGCCCTGCGTAATGAGGCCAGCAGAGAGACGAGGTAGCCTGTATCTTAGTAACTAAAACTCTGTCTTATCTGCATCTAATAACTTAAGATAATAAAGGCCAGGGAGTTAGTTTTGTGGGTTAATTAATGTTCCAGAGATGGAACTGTTTTTATTCTTCAGGAAAAGAGCATAAAGAAATGTCCTTAGCTAGTGAGAAACTCACTAAAAAGGTAGATTCTCAGATCTGATTGTCATCTTACACATAATAGACCTTCCTCTAAGGGATAAAGGACTTTTTGGTTTTACAGTGGAGAGCCAGGCAAGGGTTGAGTTTAGGTCAGTGAAATGGGAGGTAAGCAGGACCCAGGATGTCTACGTGTCTGTCTATCATTATCATCATCCATTATCTATCTGTCATCATCTTGTCTACCTATCTGTCCTAGCTACCTAATTCATCCATCCATTCATCCATTCAAGAGATTTAAAAGGTTTTGTGCTGAGTGGGGGATACATTGAAGAGGGTGAGGACAAGCCAAAGGTCCTGGTGGCAGGAGAGGGGAGTATGTTGTCCCATACATGCTGTCCCTGGTTAGCATCTCAGCCAGCCCTTCCTGGAGCAAAAAGAAGAATAATAGTCTGAGAGTTTCTCCTCCCTCAAACCTGATCCAGTTTGGGGTGCCCATACTGAAATCCTCCTAGCACTTCTGGTAATACTTGGGATCTCCATCCCCATAGACAACCCCAACACCCTCCCCCTATCCCATCGTCACACACACACACACACACACACACACACACACACACACGTAAGCTTGGGAGACTTTTCCAAGAGTAGGATGGAATTTTAATGTATATCCGAGAGCTCAGCAAATACAGTTTGTGGACATTTCTGACTGACTGAGGGACTGGTGAAGAATTCTAACAAATGTCCGTGGCAGGGCGCCCCGCCCTCACCTGCCATTCCCTGCACCGCTGCCGTGGGCACCACGCAGTAGACCTGGGGGCAGCTCAAGTACCCCCATGCCCTCTGTCTGAATGAGGAGTGATAATGATCATTTCACCTCATGGTCTGGGGCTGCTTCTGCTCAGGAGGAGATAGAGGCCTTGACCTTGAATGAGCTGTAGAACAATCTTTTCCGCAGACCTGAACGACACAGACCCATTGGTGACACCCACGTCACCACCAGCTGCTGGTTTGAAACTGGAATGCATCTGATTGCTTCCCCACAGCCTCCCGCACGGTCCTCTGGTGAGGCTTATACCAGGGCAAGCATGAAGAAGGGCATCTTCTCTTCGCGTGATCATTTCTAATGTGCGCTGTTCAGCTTCTGGACGACGACAGGGGACAGGTCTGTGGTCCACTTTTGCAGAGGTGCCATCATCTTTGAAAACCTTGGAGCATTTGAATGCGCAGCCCAATCGTCTCCTCAGCTCTCCCTGTTAGGATAAATGTCTCTGTGGTAACTTCTCCAAAGCTTGCTTTTGTCCCCACCTGGGGCAAAGCATGGAAACATCTGAGTTCCTGAGGAAAGGAGTGTCTCGTAGTATTTTCTACAAGACGTACAGAAAGCAGAAGTAGCATTTATGTACACTGAGACACTGCTATGCTCTCATACGGAAAAATTTACCATCACAAAAGCCATTTATCTTTTAAAGTCAGCAGAGGGAAAGAGCCTCCCTAGATTTCATCTTGTTCTGTACCACAGAATGTATGTTTTGTTTAAAAAGGATAAGATATGTTTTTGATCAAAATTACAGTCATTTCTTTTTCTTCTGTATAATTTGTGGTAATTACTGGTGAATAAAATTCTTTTCTGAAACAAAGCATTGTGGGCTGTGGAACAGTTCAACTCTCAATGGTCAACTTTGAGGGAGCTTGGCGACTTTCACTTTTGGATGAAAGTTTAAAACCGAGTCTTTGCTCATTTCTTTCACTTCCTGTACCTTTCCAAAGAATGTGTGTGTGTGTGTGTGTGTGGTGTGATGTATATGAGTTACGTGTTTGTGTACTTTGTGGTGTGTGCATATGTGTGTATGTTTTTGTTTTTGTTTCATGGGTATGGTTATGTGTGTGGTATCTGTGTGTTTTAGGTACGTGTTGTATGTATATGTTGAGTGTGGGTGTATGTGTTTTATGTATGTGTGTGTGGCATGTGTGTATGTAGTGTGTATCTATGCTGTGTGTGTGTGGTACGCTTCTGGTGTGTGTTTGCGGTGTGTGTCTACAATAGCTTTCCATTTAGTAAAACAAACATTTTGTTGCTTCTTTCTCTTAGTACAGACATCACTAGCAAAGGCTTCTTAATCTTCAATATTCATTAAATATGTTCCCAACTATTTCCCCAACTCAGGTTCAAAGCCTGATCGCTACATTATTACCAAAGGATTTCTTGAAATAGCTGGGCTTACAGACCCCAGCCAGAGTGACGCTCACAAACGCAGCTTAGTGCCCTGGTGTCAGTCACGACTCACCCACCTCTGCGTAGCCCATGCAGAGCTGTGGAACTTGGCTCTTATTACCGGAACCTTCATGAAGTCTGCAGTCTGGGTAAATATGTATGGAAATGTGTCCTCTAAATAAAGACAATCTTGTTTAGCATATTTTGATTCTGCATCTGCTTAGTGAGGAATTATGCGAGTGGAAGAAGTTCGCTGTGTGGAATGGAAACTTGACCAATTCATAGAAACATTCAGAAGCGAGAACAAATTTTAAACTGTTGACTGCTCGCGTGTCCCTTGAAGCCAACGATCTGACCCTCTGTCACAGAGGGCTTCTACTTAGAGTTACTCAAACAGATACTGACCTTACATATTGTGACTGGGTGCGCTGGTTTTTGCAACGAGGGTGTGGATTCTAGAACTCTCTCCTCCCTCCTCCCTCTGTCCCTCCCACCTTTGTTCTCCATCCTCTCTCCCCTCCCCCTCTCCCTGGCCCACCCCCCTTCCTCACACACACATTCAATTTCTTTTCCCTTCAAGCACAGAAAGAAGTTTGCTGGGGCCAAGTGATATATAGCATCTTGTTGGAAAAATAAAGTGTATATAGACGATGACTAATGGCAGGGCAGGCACAGATGAGGCAGAAAAAAATGTTGGAGATAAAGAATTTAAAAAATTAGATCTATTTCAAGCAGAGAAAGACAACTATCATATGATCTCCCTGATATGAGGAAGTGGTGATGCAACATGGAGGCTTAAGTGGGTAGGAGAATAAATGAAACAAGATGGGATTGGGAGGGAGACAAACCATAAGTGACTCTTAATCTCACAAAACAAACTTAGGGTTGCTGGGGGGAGGGGGTTTGGGAGAAGGGGCTGGGATTATGGACATTGGGGAGGGTATGTGCTTTGGTGAGTGCTGTGAAGTGTGTAAACCTGGTGATTCACAGACCTGTACCCCTGGGGATAAAAATATATGTTTATAAAAAAAAAAAATTAGATCTATTTAATAAAAAAAAAATCCTCCTTGCCATAGCTAAACAAATAGGAGTATCAAACAGTTACAAAAAGCAAAGCTCATTTGTTCTATCTATTGGCAACATAAAACATAGCCAGCGTCAGTGAGCACAATTTATCCCACTGAGGAGAGAGAGATACGGCAGCTTCTAGTGGCTCTCTTTCCTTCACCATTTTTCTGTTACATCCTTTTTACCTGATTCTTCCAACTAATTTAGAAACGGAAAGGGCAAGAAGCAAAAGGAAAATTTCTTAATGAAAAGCAGGGGCATGACTTCATCATGAATAAATGCAGCATTTTCCTTAAAATCAAATATCTCAGAGCCATAATGCCTTCTTCTGGGGGTGAGGGGTGGGCCGGCGAGGGCCAGTGCTGGAGCTCCTCCTGGTGTGCACAGATCCTGTGGCGCAGCCCTCCCAGCAGACGGAACCTTCCACAGGGCTGCTGACTAGGGGTATTGACATGTGAAGTCAGAGCTCTGGAGTTCCCTCAGACCCGCCAGCATCTCTCTGATCTGTTTCCTCATCTGAAAGTCGGGATAATAAGATCTGTTCAGTGTCTGCCCCTGGAGTTAAATGACTCCACGTAACTTTGGGGAAAAAAATTTTTTTTGTGTGAGGTGTGTTGCAGGCTGCACTGTGTCCAATGTCATTTGTTGAAGCCCTTGCCCCCATGTCGTATTTGGAGACAGAGCCTTGAGGAGGTGCTTCTGTTAAAAGGAGGCTCGTAGGGTGGGCCACCGTCCAGTCCAGTGGGTGTCCTTGTAAGACGTCCTTGTCTGTCCACACAAGAGCCTCCGGACACGCACGGGCAGAGGGAAGACCGTGTGAGGAGCCAACGGGAGGGGCGTGTGCTCACCCAGGAGAAACCACACCTGCAAACACTGTGATCTTGGACTTCCAGCCTCTGGGGCTGCGAACCAATGAAGCTCTGTGGTTAAGCCGCCCCGTCTGGGATGGTTGGTCATGGCAGCCTGAGCAGATGGGGAGAGGTTGTGCGTTGTTATACAAACATGACTGATGCTTGAAAAACATGTACACCTGATGGGTCACACGGGTGCTTAGGGACTTTGGTGCCCCCTTCTGATCCGGGTGAAACACACCCCACTTTCCTAAGCCATCCTGACTTCTGATGAGTGGGATTTGCTCAGAGGAGAGGCACCGTTTCCCATCTTCGGTTGCCTGTCCTCCCCACATAGCACCCACCAGCACATCATCTGGCCCCTAATTACCGAACACCGATTTTATAAACATTAGCCCTGGGATGGCAAACCTGCCGAAGACTGAGAGGAAATGAATATTTATGAATGCAAAGGGCAGAGGTTAACTATGCAAAAGAGCATCATTAAATATCTTCTCCCTTAAAGCATTAAATATTGTGTGGGTATTTTATACTTTGTGAAAATGTTTAAAATGTCAATATTTATACTGCACAGTGCTAAAAAGAATACAAAAAATTACGATTTTTTCACTATGCCATACTAATTTAAAAAACAGTGTCAAAATAAATTCATAATTATACCGCTATGGAAATGTCTTTGCCCTTTGAACTCCCTAAACCACTAAAATGTGATCTATTTTTCATTTTTCTTGCTGCCTAAAAACATTTTAAAATTTAATCTTTGTTGTTTTTCAGAAGATGGCTGTCTTGGGCAGTGGATTTGGATCAGGAAAATGAGCCCCTTGCATCTCCTGTCTGTTTCATTTCCACCCGTCTAGCCACTGACACCTGGCCCCTTCAATAACCACTGGAAATTAACTATGGAGTCCCCGAAATCGCAGGTTTGGGTTTAAATTCTGAGCTGAGAGCAAAATCTTTCCAAAGATTCCCTTCAACCTGGGAGCTCCCACTGTGCCCAAAGGCAAGTGATTTATTTTTACCCTTTTTCCATATCCCCCTGCAGGAAATGCCTCCAGAAATTAATCTAAACTTTACTTTAAGATCCCAGTGCCAAAATGTCAAATAGTGCAGGTGTCCAGGAACGCCTTGTCAGTGATTTGGGAATGAAAATAAAATAACACAAAACAAAAACCTAGGTTGGCCCCAACAGCTCCTGGTTATCACAGTTCTCTGGCTAGAGTTGCCTTTTCTTGGTCCAGGTCCCCAGAGCAGTAAGTTCCTGTCTCAGCCTTTGACTCGGGGCCACGTGTTAGGATTCTTTGCCTTTTGATGCTGAGATGCTGCAGGCACAAACCACCACATTGATGCCTGGAGTGTCCACCACCAGCATTCTCCAGGGCATCGGAAATGGCTTTTCCACAGAGAGGACCTCACGGAGAGTCTGATGAGCTCCAGTATGGGCAGTGCAGGGGGTCATGTGGGCACATGCAGATGGAGCCATCAGAACGTGAAGAGTTGTGCGTCTCCATAAGGAGAGGGAGAACTTCGGTCCATCTTCATAAGCCAAGGCTGACCTTACTCATGGTTATTATTCACTGTCTTCTATGGTACACATCTAAGCTGACGCGTGACGGATGAGGCAGCTTCCCACCAGTAATCACTTAAGAGACATTTTGCCCCCCAGGGAAAACCAGTCATTGACAGGACAACTCATATTTTGTTTTGGCAGAAATGCGTGGCAATCTTATAGGAGCCAGGATTTTATTTTATTTATTTTTGGAAGATATTTATTTTAGAGAGTGAGAGAGAGCACAGTTGGGGGGAAGGGCATAGGGAGAGGGAGAAAAGCAGACTCTTTGAAGATGTCAGAGCCCAGATGCTTAACTAACTGAGCCACCCAGGCAAAGAGCAAGAGGGCAAATAGCATGGGGCACTGTGCTGTCTATTCCACGGAAAATCCCCAAGACACACATTTATTTTCTCACAGATTGTATCCTCAGGAAGCAGATGCTGAGTTGAAGTTTGGATAGGAGATACTTCCTGGAGATCAGCAACCAGGAGAAAGAAGGCAGGAAGCAAGTTGGGCAGAGGACAAAGTCCAACTTTTGATGCTAAACTCTTCTCTCTTCTCTCCTGGCAGGAGCTCCAGAGAAAGCCCTGCCCCTTGGAGTAAAGCAGAAACGCAGAAAGCCGCGTGTGAAAAAGCTGTACATGGAAAAGCTACAGGAGAGGTCCTTTAGGTTGTCCCTGATGTCTTGCTGGGGACAAGTGTGATAGGTGGCACCAGTCCCGTGGGCTCTCACTACCTGTCACCAGCTTCAGAGAGACCATTCTCTGTTCTGGACCATTCACGGTTCAGGACCCCCTACCCCACTGTCAAGCCGGCCTGGAGGACTGACTCTCAGGGACATCCTCCCAAAGGCGGGGTTGACACACACATTGACGTGGGTGTGTTTTGGAGAATTTGAGTCTGTTTTCTGAATCCAGTGCTCTTCATCTGCATCCAAATGGCATTCAACCACATCTCAGCTGAGATGAATTCCAAATTGTGTTGTATGTGACAGAAATTCTGTTTCTAGATCGATGTGCGGCTGAGTCACAGCCTCTGGTTTTCTCGCCCAGGTGGGCTGTTCCCGTTCTGTGCATCCCTCTGATGGACACTGCGGGTGTGGAGCAAGTGACTGCGCTGGAATTTTGCTAACTTGCACTCACCGGAATGTGAGGTCAAGCACTGGCCCAAAGTGGCTTGCTGGCTGATGAGGCTGTCGGCCTCCTCAACATTGCCCCTCACAGCCCGACTTATCTGCACCCGTTTCATCCATCTCTTCTCCGGGACGTGAAGTTCAGTTCCTCAGTTTCAACCCTGAGACTATTTAATTTCCACCAAACAAACAGCGCAAGGGACAGAATGTCCATCTCAATCGCCCCTTTGTGAATATGGACGCTCTGTTCAGGGTGGGGCACAGGTGCAGCCGAGGAGACAGGGAAGAAAGAGCCGATGATTCCGGGGCAGTGAGTCAAAGAAACCGCAAGATCAAAGTGGGGTCTCTGCCTTCTGACAGCACCTCCTGGTTCGGGAGACTTTCCCCGCATGTGTCCGCAGGTTATGGCGCAATCTCGTCTCAACTAGAGGGAATGTTGCTTGTCTCTCAGGTGGCCTGGGAATCCCACATTCTTCCCCCTCCCCAGTCAAGCAGATTCCCTGAAGAGTTCATCCCTCCTCACCTTTTCATCACAACCTTGCTGGTCTGAACACACAGAGAGGTTTGGCAGAACAAAGGAAGATTCCCTTTGATCTTGGATGGGGACATGCCATCCTTCTCTTGATGAGGGAATACATTTGCTGTTATCCATACAGTGTGCTGAGAGCCTAATCGACAGGTGTCTTAAGTTTCGGAGCCCCCATCAGACGCATTTCTGCAGAGAATTCATAGCCACGTTCCATGTACCAAGTACACATCTGATAAGGACCTTCAGTGGCCCTTCCAGGAATGGTGCTGACCTCTGGGGCTGCATTCTCCGGTTTCGCCCCACAGCTGCAAGAGTGGTGAGGAGCTGTGGACTCACTTCATAATGGAGCGAAGAGGGCTGGATTCCTGAAGCCCAGCCCAGGCCTGGGGTTACCCTGCTAGAAACCTGGTCTCACAGAGATTCCTGGGGGTTTGAAAAGATGTTGTCAAGTGTAGCCTTTGAGATAAATGCTTAGTCAAAAAGTCATTGTATTTAAGTTTAACAAAGTCTATGGGATTGCAAATATATGCAAGTGTTTTGGTCACAGTTGCTTTTGAGAAAATGTCAGGTTTCTCGTAACACTGGGAAGTTACTGCCAGCCTTACTTCTCACGTGCAAGAAGACAAGCTCATCTACTAGGAAAGACACTCAGCCAGTAGACCTTTTATTTTATATGATATTGGGTTTCTAGTGCACTCAGTATATTAACTTTGACCTTGTGCCTATAGAAAAGTTTACTGCTCCCCTGAGAGCTGCTACCCTTGAGGGCAGCGCAGTCACTGGGAGGTGGTCACTTAGATGTTGTGTCACTGACTTCTTTACTCCAAGGTGGTTCCACTTGCTGAACTTGAGCCCCGTTTTAATGGCGCTTATCTCCTTGGTCTCAGACAATCGCTGCCTCTGTCTCTACTCTGCAACTCACATATTGCCTGGTCTGCAGCAGGCGCCCAGTAAAGGCTTGCCAGGGAAGCTTGTGAGTCTGTTACCTGGAGTAGGACTTCCTGTTGTAAATTCTTATGTATGATATGCCAAGTTCCCAGAGGTAATTTTTGGTGGAATAGCATTGGGTTCTCTACATCATGGTCTGATAACTCCACAAACAAAAATCAAAATAAAACACAGCTGACATTTTCTTGGTAACTTGGCTATGCGTTCAGCCCAGTGATTTTTAAATTAATCAACCAATAGGTATGGAGTAACATTTATGTGTAAGTGTCTGCACCTTAAAAATTCTTGTCCTGCTTACAAGGAAACTTGGAGAAAGAGGACATCAATCCCTCGAATCAACATAACTGTTTTATGACTGTAATGCATTACATGGGATTTTCTGTTCTTCCATTGGTAGGACAGAACTCAAAGACATTCAGGCAGATGAAATGCTGGACACTTTGTTGCTTGAAGTTTCAAATAGAGGCCCCATCGCCCTCCCTTTTCCTACCAGAACTTTAACAAAACTCCTTAACCCCACAAGATCGTCATGCCTTTCTGGGTCATGCATGAATTTCATGGAAACGGGTGAACTGCAGTATTTTAGTGACTCTCGGTTGTTGGGATCAGACAAACAAAACACACTGAGCGCTGCGTATTCATTCTCAAGGCATCTGTTGATAGATCACTGCTGTGACTTCATCATCATTTGAAGGAGTGAGAATTTAAATGGCTCCTCCAAGGCCCCTGACAGAGTCCCACAGTCATCGAATGACACAGGGCACAAGTCAGAATGTGACAGTCTGTGTGCTCGAGGCAGATGGCGTTTGGCAGTGGAAGTAGGGTGCTCTGATCACCCTGTTCGGCACACGCAACTGGACACCTCCCTCAGCGCCCATATTGGAACTCCGTATTGATCGGCTGTCTACAAACCCGCTAGAAACTGGTGCAAAGGTTGGCTTTATTTTAGGAGAATAAAGGCATCAGATTTGACCCTGTTTTCTTAAATCAAACATTATTCACTTTTTTAAAGCTTGCTTTTCATTAGAGATGTGAAAATACTTTTTATCATAGAAGTATTAAGATAACTGTTCTCCTATTAGTTCTCAAAAACTATATATATCTTTCCAGATTCCATGTATCACACTAAATAAATGTAGGATTATTTAGGAAGGAATGATACCGTTGGTTTACCCACATACATCTACATGGAGTGTACGTACATATATCTTTATCTATATGCATATGGTACAAACACACACATAGGTTCTGCCATTACAAGAAAGTGACTTAATTCTTCTGGACCTGGCTTTCTTCTAATCAAAGCTGTTGGACAAGACAACCTTTAAGATTTTATTTAGGTTTTACAGCCTTGGGTCTATTAAAAGGAAAAGTGAAAAAGAGGAAGGGCATTTAATACCTATGGTTATAAAACATCTCTACTCATTACACTTTACCGTGTTCAAAGAAAGAGATGCTAGTTGATACCATGTCCTTGCTAATTTTTTTCAGAGCTTGTAATTTAATATATTTGCATAAAATGAGTTGGGAAACCTGGCTCATCTCCCTTTCCTTGTACTATAACTTAAGGCAGTTTTTGATTATTCTAAAAGACCCCAAGGCAGATGTTAAGAACAGATAACGAAAGCATACGGTAGAAAGACTGATTCATTTGTGGTCTGCTGGTCCTAACCCTCTTGTGAAAAACAATAAAAAAAATTCATGCAGTAGTTTTAAAATAATCCTTAACAATGCTAGAGTCTCTTAAGCCTTACACTATTTGATTTATCTTTAAAATCTCTTTCCAATTAAACACACTGATACTTGGAATTAAATAAAACCTCAGGGGGTAGGCAGTACTTTTCCTCTTAACATAATTTAAAATGCAGACACCTCACATTTGCCAGTGGCAAATGAAGTTTTCCTAAAATCAAATCCTCATATATATCTCCTCTTTCTTCAGAAAGAGAATCAGCACTGGGTATTATACACAGCTCATGAATCATTGAACACTGCATCAGAAGAAAGGCAGGCAGGCAGGCAGGCAGGAGGCACATAATTCCATGAAACTCCTATGCAAGACTCAAGGACAATTAACATCAAGCTATTATCAAAAAGATAAGAGATAAAATGTGCTGGCGAGATGTAGAGAAAAGGGAGCCCTTATAAGCTGTTGGTGGAAATGTACATTGGTAGAGTCTATGTGAAAAACCATATGATAGTTCCTCAAAAATCTACCAATAGGACTAGCATATGATCCACAATTCTACTTCTGGATATATACCAAAAAGAATTAAAATCAAGATCTCAAAGAAATATCTTCAGTCCCATGTTTATAGTGGCATTATTCACAGTAGCCAGGCATGGAAACAACCTAAAAGTCCTTCAGAAGCGATAAAGAAAATGTGATATCACACACACACACACACACACACACACACACACACACACACACTGGACTGTTGTTAAGTCATAAAAAGAATTCTGCCAGTTATAACAATGTGGATAGATTTGGATGGCATCAAGCTCACATAAGGCAAAAACAATTATTACGTAGTATCACTTACATGTGGAATTTTAAAAAAGAGAAAGGAAAATTTCACAGAAACAGAGAATAGGATGGGGGTTGTCAGGGGCTGGGGGAGGGGACAATAGGTGAGGCAGAGGTCAAAGCCTACACATCGTCAGTTAAAGAAAGAGTATGTTCAGAGGATCTAGCGCACAACGTGGGGACGATAGTTAATCGTGTGGCATTATATACTTGGAGGGGACTGGATCTGGATCTCGAGGATTTCACCACACACACGAAAAGAACCATTACCACCAAGAAATATAGATGTGAGCCTGGAAGCAGTGAGCACACAGAAGATCTCTCTTTGGAGACCTGCAGGAGATTTCAGAGCAGCAGACGCAGAAGCAATGATTTAGGATTCCCGCCCTTCATCTTCCCGCCTCCAGACACAGTTCTTGGATGACTCTAAGAGCTGAAAATTTCAGTTTGCCTAACAGTCTCTTACTAGCTTTTATCAGTATAAATCTACATCATTATGAAATATTCCTCGACTCTCAGAAGAGGTTTATTTACAATTCAAACATTATTTTGCCTCATACCATTCTGGCAGGCTAGCAAGACTGTGCATTTTAGGGGCTCTGTCTACTCTCAAGTCTAGTTTTGCCAAAACATCCAAATGTGTAGAAGTATCTCCAGAAGAGGAGCCACATTTTCTTTGCATTCACATCCCCAGAGATAAGCTAGTGCCTGGCCCAGAGCTGGTGGGAGATCCATGCATCTCCGTGACAGTGGTCCTTGAAGATAAAGCCATGGGGTCCCACACTTTGGTGGTATCTCCTTTGTATCTGAATATGTGAATACAAAACCAAAAAAACCATCTAGACTTAAGAGCAAAGGTAAGTAACTACTCTTAAGCCTAAAATAAAAAGTTCTACCTCATCTATTTCCAAAGCACCTCCTCACAGTAGAAGGAGTATAAGTTAAGTATAAGTATAAGTTATAAGTTAAGTCACGTGCTAAACATCTCTTTGATTCACAGGAAACGTGATGGCTAATTGCTCTCCCTGCACACTTTTCTCAAATTATGATTTTTGCACGTTGCCATGCAAAGAAAACATGGCATTTGTCATCCATGTTCTAGCTGCTCATCAAGTCCTCTCCGTCTGGGTGTTCAGGTGCCAAGAAATCTGGAGCTCCTGCCTTGGTTTCCTAGGAGTGACCTATGGAAAGCATTATCACATTTCCTGCAACAAAACTGGGGACAACATACAACAACTCAACATTGTGCCATGTCCAGGTGCAAGAGGATGTCCATGAGACGTGTTTTGGATGCTGATCATTGTTGTATCTGATTAATTTTGTTGATGCAGGAAATAAATGAAAGAATATTGTAAACTGGAACATCTCCCAAAACTTAGGATCCAGAATATAATGTTACCATAAAATAAAAAGATCTATTTGCAAGAATTCTGAAGCAGGGGTGCCTGGGTGGCTCAGTGAGTTAAGCCGCTGCCTTCGGCTCGGGTCATGATCTCAGAGTCCTGGGATCGAGTCCCGCATCGGGCTCTCTGCTCAGCGGGGAGCCTGCTTCCCTCTCTCTCTCTGCCTGCCTCTCCATCTACTTGTGATTTCTCTCTGTCAAATAAATAAATAAAATCTTTAAAAAAAAAAATTCTGAAGCATCAGGATTAAGTCAAACCAAAAAAAAAAAAAAAAAAAAAAAAAAAAAACAAACAACAACAACAAAACAAATTAACCAAACGAATCCAATTAAAAACCAAACCAAACCAAAAAACCATCTAGACTTAAGAGCAAAGGTAAGTAACTACTCTTAAGCCTAAAATAAAAAGTTCTACCTCATCTATTTCCGAAGCACCTCCTCACAGTAGAAGGAGTATAAGTTAACTTCGAGGGAGGCTTGTTCATTTTTCTGTGATGTCATTAACACATTAACATTCATTGGACAGAAATCAGGTTTGGCTTTGGAGAGTTGGAGTTTCCAGAAGCCCACATTGTGACTACTATGGCCGTATATAATTAAACATGAGTTTTCTTTCTTCCTTTTTTTTTTTAAATTTTATTTCTTTTCAGTGTTCCAGAATTCATGGTTTATGCACCACACCCAGTGCTCCATGCAATCCGTGTCCTCCTGAATACCCACCACCAGGCTCCCCCATCCCTCACCCCCTCCCCTCAGTCTGTTTCTCAGAGTCCACAGTCTCTGATGGTTCGTCTCCCCCTACGATTTCCCCCAACTCCCTTCTCCTCTCCATCTCCCAATATAGTTTTCTAATAAAATAGGAACTAGAAATTAGAAAGAATTCTGACAAAATATGAAGTTGATACACTATTAAGTAGTAGTCACCTGTTAATTTTAATCATGGTGCAGAAATCCCATTTAATTACGTAGTCAGTGTATGGATGGAACACTCCACATTCACAGACTTCTAACGAGAATGAGAAGGGCCAGCAACTTCACAGAAGAAGTGGGAACTCCTTCCTCTGGGTCCTGGAGACTCAGTCAGGGGAGGTTTCCTAGAGGTGGTGGGGCGGTGGCTGTGGCCTTGGAACTCAGCCAAATTCATTGATCCCAAGAGAAATTGCTCCCATGACCGGGACCCCTTGACTAGAGGCCCCTCTAGGTCTTGATCATGTTTGCAACTGCAAAGGATTTTCTGGGCCTGGTATTGAATAAATGTTCAGTTAAACTTGTACAGCTTGAATTTGTTAGCAATATAATGTGGTCAACACAGGACATATATGTACTGTCCTCAAAGCCCAATGTTTTGGAAGGACATTAGCTTTGAAATTAGAAAACCAGAGTGGAGGACCCAAGGAAAGATCACAGTGAAAAGAGTCACCGTGTCTGTTACGACAGTGGAGATGCATTTCTTTACAACGAAGAGAAAAGGGCAGTGTGGTGACATTCCTGGGTGGCTTATCATTCCCGTTCACATACAGAACTCTAGGGCTTCCCAGACAAGGAGGCAAACCAAGTCCATATGGTGGACACTCAGAAAATCATATGCCCCCTGAATCGTAAGAGGGTGATGTCATGGGTATTTATTGTTCTGCTCAGTTCAATTTTCTTTCTGTCTTTGGCTGGTAGTAATGCCTCAGTCTTCAAAGGAGAAGCAAACAAGCCCTTTCTAGGGTAAGTGACTATTCTCCCACTTTTCATGGGCCCAGGATGCAGGACTTTCAGTGATTAAACTAGGAAGCCTCAGGCAAGTCAGGAAGAATCGGTAAGCCTACTTCTCTGAGGTCGTGCTGCCAAGAATATTCATCAGATGGTCCCTTCCTTCAGGTTCAGAGGGCAGCGGGTGACCCAAACCAGGCCAATCAGAATCTCTCTCTTCTGGAACTTGAATCTTGACTGGGAAAGAGAATCAAGGATAGAATATTTGACTCTCCGCTGCTCTGGGCCTTCTGAAAACTGACAGTTCAGCCACCCTGAGTCAGGTCAGCAATTTCCCCTGTGCTTGAGTTAGCCAGAGAAGGGTTGGTCAGTCACACCAGAAACCTCTCACAGGTGCGGAGAGTGGTCCCTGGAGTCGAGGCCGGACAAGTGGGAGATGCTCTCTGTGGGGTCCGCGGGGGCAACATCGGTGGAGGAGGCAAGAGTTTTTCTCTTTCTCTGCTTATCCCAAGGATGGAACGGGAAATCCTGCTGCAAACGGCATTTTGTTAAAGTGCTTCTGTGGGGTCCTGTGACTCACACCCACGCCAGTGGTGGATGAACCTCAAAGGACTTGACAGAAGAACGTTAAGGCCTTGGAAAGAAATCAGTGAAGGAGGAAGGAGCGTTCTCCCTAAGGCCAGTCCTCCCGATGACCCTCGGGACCACAGTATTTAATGTTGGAAAAGCCTAGCTCCCCACCCCCAAGTTGGCAATGGCTACCGACAGAGGCCTAGGGACCAGAAGTAGAGCCCAGGAGCAGAAGGGGACCTGGGCCGGGCCTGATTCTCCCAGAACCCGCCCCTGTCGGTCGAATGTGGGATCGCACGTGGCCTCCCCTGGGACTCCTCAGGCAGAAGTGCAGGCTTTGTTTTGACTTGCCTGAAGGTGGAGAGCAGGATACCTACTACAGGGAACCCTGTGGAGCTGCACCTGCACTCCGGTCTGTTCGAAGAGTCAGGCTGTCCCAGAGTGGACCTCAGTCCAGAAACAATATCTCAACGTTAGTCCCTATTTAATTCACGTGTTCAAATGCAAATCAGATAGGAAGCCCACTGCCCCTTCCCAGGAGCTGTGTTCCCAGAGACACCGGGCTCCCTTGCAAACAAGGAACTGGGGTTGCTTAGCCCAAGGTCCCACACTTAGGGGAAGCAGGTTTCTAGGTGGTGCTGCTCCAAAGGGGACAGGCTCCCACTGCACCTCTCTGAAGGGTCCTTGGAGACAAAGGAGGGGATGCTGGGGGACAGAGGTCGTGCCTTCCACCCCTCCTCTGCCAGCGCCGTGGGTCCTGGTCTTCTGATGCAGCAGGATGTGGACATTGCTCAGGACCCATCACTGGCACCTGGGTCTGCGGGCTGCATGTCTTTCTTCTCAGTGACACTGCAACTATACAACAGCTAGGGGTACCTGTTGCCTCTGAGAAGGTCCAAGTGAGGGGAAGCTGGGAAAGGTTCCAGGGCTCGTAGACAAAATGTCCATGTCTGTTTAGTATCTGTGGTGGATGCATGGGGATGGAGAGGGTATTGTGCCCTGCGCATTCTATATTAAAAAATTATTTTGGACATTAGATCAATTAAAACACTGTTACTCCTATTGGTAAGCAGCTGTAGGTTGTAATTCTTCGTTGTTTGTAATCCATCCTTTCTGTTTGAAGCAACCTCCCAGTTACGGGCTTTAGTTGTCTCTCTCATTCATAAAAAAGCAAGTCTCATTTATAATTCATAACAGGTTTATTTATATTTATATTTATATAAATATATATCTCTATCTATCTATATAAGAAAAACACCATTCATCCAAGGATTCCTGGACAGGAATTAAAAACAAAACAAAACAAAAAACAAACCACTCTTGCTAGTCGCATCCTCTCTTGTTTTTTCCAGGGTGACCTGTCAAGGTGACAAGGTCGATGGTCATTTCCTTCTTATCTTTTTCCTCAGTGAAGTTGGCGATTTCCCCTCACTCTCTTTAAGCTTCCGGAGAGATTTTTGGTGTGGTTTTTGTGATAAGACTCAGACAGAAATCAATTCACAAACTATGCAAATCAACCCTAAAATACTACAAGATAAGCCCCTGCGGAGTCCTGCCGAGGACAGCAACAGCCAGAGGAGGCAGAGCCGGCGAGGATCTCACTGCAGCGGCAGGCACGGCCCTACGGATCGGGCGGCCAGGAACCACTCAAGTAGAATGAAGCGTCTAAAAGATTTGAAAATGCATTTCCAGAGCCCTGAGACAGCTGGAAGGAGCAAAAATGGGAAGATCTATTATTGATTCGTATCAGAGGAGAAGACCAGCTCCTTGAGCGGGGGCCTCATGTAGCAACTGCAGTGACTCTTTGAGGACAAACTGCTCCGCTTGTGGGGACCCCGGTGGGAGGAAACTGCCTCGCATCACCTGCTTTGCGGCGTCCTCGAGGCCAGCCCTGCTGAGGAGGGCTCATCCTTCAACCTCACACCGCGCTCTGCAAGGGCGGGAAAGCAAGCGGAGG